>NC_135955.1:3227055-3527055 GCF_053455715.1 Rhinoraja longicauda | reverse complement strand
AATGCAATCCGGGCCCTTACCACTCTGTGTAAAAAACACTTGCCCCGCACATCTCCATGAAAGTTTCCCCTTCTCACATAGCTATGCCTTCTAGTGTTGGACAATTTCCACCCGAGCTGACAACGGTTCTGGCTGTCTACCCTATCTATGCCTCTCGTGTTCCGTTAATTTTTGGGGGTTAGCTGTGCAGCCATTTCCTGCACAGTTTTGTTTCGTTTAGTTTAGAGATACAGCACAGAAACAGGCCCGTCAGCCCACCGAGTCTGCGCGAACCAACGATCCCCGCACATCAACACTCCCCGCACGGAGAACACCCACGCGGTCACGGGGAGAACGTACAAACTCCGTACAGACAAGCACCTGTGGTCGGGATAGAACCCGGGTCTCTGGCGCTGTGAGGCAGTAGCTCTACCGCTGCGTCACTGTGCCGCCCGTGCATTTAGTTGGATTTAGAGTTTCCTCTGTCTGCCTCATTATAGCTGCCCTGTAATTCTCAGTTTGGATATTCATAAAAGCAAACCAGATTACTTGCAATATCAACAAGAATTGCCGAGTTTGACAAGACTCTCGGTCATTATGAGGAGAAACGCCATTTGTTTTATTTGGAACAGAGGAAACTAAGTGGCCTATAATTGAGATGTAGAAAAATTATGCAAGGATTAAATAGGAAAGAGACATTTCCCATGGTAGAGAGAAATCAATACCAAGGCACAGATTGAACAATACCAAAATTAGATAGATCTGAGGATTTTTTTCCCCCCAATCAAAATATTATTGGAGCCTTGATTTGACCTCCTAGAAGAGTGTATGCTTTATGGAGAGGTACTTGGAAGAGCTCTACTGTGCAGATGCAAGCTGGGAACTGGAAGTAGTTTAGTTTGGTGAATGAATGCATGATACTTTATTATCACATGTGACATGTCATAGTGAGATTCTTTGTTTTGCTTACACAAGTGTGGAAAGAGTCGCCACATATTGGTCCGTCACACCTCCAGCACCCACCCACGGGCCTGCCTGACCTCCAGCACCCATTGCGGTCCAACCCGACCACTGGCCCGTCCTCGACCGCCGCTGGGTCTTGACGGCTCCGCGGCGCTCACTGGGAGCTTCCCTATGCGGCGCCCGCCAGGAGCTTCCTAGTTTAGTTTATTGTCACATGTACCGAGGTATAGGGAAAAGCTTTTCTTGCATGCTAACCAGTCAGCGGAAAGATAGTGCATGATTACGATCGAGCTCTCCGCAGTGTACTGATACACGATAAAGGGAATTACGTGAATAACGTTTAGTGCAACACAAAGTCCAATAAAGTCTGATCAAAAATAGTCCACGTGTCTCTCCAATGAGGTAGAAGGCAGGTGAGGAATGCCCCCTAGTTGTTGGTAGGATGATGTTCAGTAACCTGAGCATATGGACCCGTGCCAAAATTTTCTATGATTCTGTGATGTGCCTCCATCCCAAGTCATGATCACCAAGAATTGGTGCAAGTTTCTTAGTGATGTTAGAGATCGTGATGAAAAGTTTGTTCCAACACTTGGGTCCTAGTGAGCATCTTAAAGGAGGAGAAAAGATTGGAGAGGTTATAAACACGGAACTGCCGGTGTTGGTTTACAAAAACAAGGCACACAGTGCTGGGCTCATTGAGGCGTGGGGGTAGGGGTACAAAGGCAAGGCCTCTGCTGAGGTTCACATGCACCTCTCTCACAAGCATTTTGTGTCTTTTTTTTGGAGAGGTTAGTGCTTGAAATTCCAGAGTTTGGGAATTTGGCAGTGTGAGGCTTGCCTGCCTGCAGTTGAGCAATTGGGTTTGTGGATGTAATGAACCAAGAGGAGTGCAAATATCTCTGAAAGTTGTGGAGCTGGGGGAGGAACAGAGAAGGGCAAGGGCAAGGCCAAAGAAGAATTTGAAAAATATCTGATTTTCGTAACTGAAGCTTGCATAACTGGGAGCGCCTCCAGAAGTCAGCAAACACAGCAATCTTCATGTAAGATAGAACATGGACCGCAGATTTTGAAGTGTTCTTCAGCTGACTGGCTATAAGGAATAGAATAGGGGAGGGTGTGTTAGACTGTGTAGAAAGGAACTGCAGATGCTGGTTTATACCAAAGATGGACACAAAATGCTGGAGTAACACAGAGGGACCGACAGCACCTCCGGAGAGAAGGAATGGGTGACGTTTCGGGTCGAGACCCTTCTTCAGACTGAGAGTCAGGGGATAGGGAAACGAAAGATTTATATCTAGGTAAGGTGTTTCACACCATCTCCTCTGACTCTCAGTCTGAAGAAGGGTCTCGACCCGAAACGTCAACCATTCCTTCTCTCCAGAAATGCTGCCTGTCCCGCTAGAAAATAAGTGCAGGAGGAGGCCATTTGGCCCTTCCATTCATTGTGATCATGGTTGATAATCTACAATCAGTAACCTGTGTCTGCCTTCACCCCATATCCCTTAATTCCGTTAGCCCCTGGAGCTCCATCTAACTCTCTTGTTACTGCAGCAATCTGTGTGGGACTGTGTTTGGAATTCATGCAGCTCCTCGATTTACGTTGATTAGCTAATCACGAACTGGCTTACTCACAGGGTTGGCCCCAGGCCTCATCTTAAAATGTTTTTCCTCATAAATATACTCACTGAAGACCAGTCATTGCTTGTACAGAGTTCAATGCTCAGTCTTCAGACCACTTATATCAAGTGACGCTTGCAATTTTGACTCAGCTACAGCTCAGGATGTCAAAGCCCTACCCTGCTTTTTATGTTTGAATGAAAGTAGTTTGTCAGCTTATGTCATTCCTTTTAAAGCATTTAAACATTTTAATGTGTGCCTTTAAAAAAAATAAAAAAATTTAAGAACATATTTCTGTTGAGCAGGGATGGCGGGGAGATTGTAACAGGTACAAAAGAGAGAACATAAGTGATATCTGCTTTATTTTCGTTACCCGTGGAAAGTATATGTGGACGATGAGGACACTGCAGTTAATGTTTGAGTTACAAATGAGATGAGGTAATCTGTACGTGAGCTGTGATATGAAACTATTTAGACGGCAGTCTTTTGCCATGATATTGATAAAGAACATCTTTTTCCTGCTTCCTTTTATTTTAAAGGAGTGTTTCTCTTGGCAAGATCATAGCATTTGAGAATAAACAACAGGATGATCGAGGGCAATGAAACTATTTTTGCGGTAATTTTCTTTAAATAAATGTGAGAAGGCAGCAGGCAAAGGCAGAGATCTCTGGACCCAATGAGGGTAAATAGGATTAGTACGGTGGCGCAGCGGTAGAGCTACAGCCTTACAGCGACAGAGACCCGGGTTTAATCCTGACTGCGGGTGCTGTCTGTACGGAGTTTGTACGTTCTCCCTGTGACCTGCGTGGGTTTTCTCCGAGATCTTCGGTTTCCTCCCACACTCTAAAGACATACAGGTTTGTAGGTTAATTGGCTTGGTCTAAATGTAAAATTGTCGCTAGTGTGGGTAGGATAGCGTTAGTGTACGGGGATCGCTAGTCAGTGCGGACGTGGTGGGCCGAAGGGCCTTTTTTCCGCCCTGTATCTCTAAACTAAACTAAATTACAGGTGGGTATAATGGTTGGCATGGTCATGGTGGGTGGAAGGGCCAGTTACTGCACTGTATATCTCTTTGACTTTGGATTTACACAGAATTAATTCCCTTATTTGGAGGGGCATCTCCACCACACCCTGCCCCCCATGTCCAGCAGCGGAAGGACCCTTGACTGTGGTCCTCCCCCACAGAGCCTTGGCGTTGGCTGCACCAAGCTTCAGTGCGTCCCTCAGCACGTACTCCTGCAGTCTGCAGCGGGCCAGTTGGCAACATTCCCTGACGGACAGCTCGCTCTGCTGGGAGATCAACAAAGCTCGGGCAGACCAAAGAGCGTCTTTCACCGAGTTGATGACCTTCCAGCAGCACTCGATGTCAGTCTCTGAATGCGTCCCTGGGAACAGTCCGTAGATCACAGAGTCCTCTGTGACGGAGCTGCTCCGAATAAATCATGACAGGGACCCCTGCAAAACTCTCCAGACTCTCTTGGCAAATCCACACTCTGTGAATAGGTGGGTCACCGTCTCCTCTCCATAGCAGCCGTCCCCAGGGCAGCGTGCGCCGGTAGTGAGGCTCCGGCGGTGCAGGAAGGATCTGACTGGGAGGGCTCCCCTCACCGCCAGCCAAGCCATGTCTTGGTGCTTGTTGGTGAGTTCTAGCGATGAGGCATTTTGCCAGACAAGCTGGGCAGTCTGCTCTGGGAACCACGCCACAGGATCCATGGAGTCATTCCCCTGCAGTGCCTGCAGGACGTTCCGTGCTGACCACTGCCCGATGGACTTGTGGTCAAGGTGTTGGTCCAGAAGAACCTTTCCACGAGCGATAGATGGTGCGGCAATGTCCAGCTGACTGGCACATTGCGTGGCATCTGCGCCCATCCTTCGCAACACCGGGGACAGAACCTCAGCAGGTAGTGGCACTTGGTGCCCACGTGTCTTGGCTCTACGCTCCGCCTGATGCAGCAACACACGAAGGTGGCCATCAGGATGAGGGCGATGTTGGGCACGCTTTTACCCCCCATTGTCTGCCGACTTGTGCATTGTGGCCCGTCGCACCCGGTCCATCGTCGACCCCCAGATGAAGCGGAAGACGGCCCAGGTGATCCCCGTGGCGTAGGAGGGAGGGACGGGCCACACTTGCGCCAAGTACAGCAGCCCCGAGAGCACCTCACATCCGATGAATAGATTTTTCCCTGTGAAGGAGAGGGAGCGCTGCTTCCACAATTCCAGCTTCTTTCCCACCTTGGCTATCCGCTCCAGTCAAATCGTCACACGCCTCAGCCCTCCCGAACCAGATCCCCAGCACCTTGAAGAAGTCAGGCTTGATGGTGAAGGGGATTGAAGATCGGTCAGGCCAGTTGCCAAAGAGCATGGCCTCGCTCTTCCTGCGGTTTACCCTGGCCCCCGTGGTCAAACTGGTCGCAGACGCTAATCAGTCTGCGGATCGACCCTGGATCCGAGCAGAAGATGGCGACATCGTCCATGTACAGGGAGGTTTTGACCTGAGTGCCCCCACTACCTGCAATGTCACTCCTCTTATGCTCGCATCCTTCCTGTCGCATCCTTCAGTCTGAAGAAGGGTCTCGACCCGAAACGTCACCCATTGCTTCTCTCCCGAGATGCTGCCTGACCTGCTGAGTTACTCCAGCATTTTGTGAATAAGCACCATCGATTTGTACCAGCATCTGCGGTTATTTTTTTATACTTCCTTAAGCCATTAGTCATGGTCCAAAATGCTGTGGTTCGTTAACACCTTCCCGGCAACTCTGAGATTGTCTCTCTTACATAGCCAGGTACATTAAAGATAGAACAGGAAAGAGATATTTCTAAAGGCATTAGCCCTGGTTCCAATATACAGCAGCCCAAGCCCAGCAGTCTGGGTTTGTCTAGCACTTCCCCACGAGAGAAAGCCTGCTAAAGAATTACAAAGCTTCAAAAGATAGTCCTGTATCCCCTCATGCATCTATTGTGTATTTAAAGCATTTAACCCTTTCAGTTCGGGTGATCAGAATGAGGAATTATGACAGCCACTAATAAAACCAGTTGAGGACAGAGGGGAAGAAGCAGTTCCCGAGTCTGGTTGTGCACGCTCTCATGCTTCTAAAAACCCGCACCATCAGACTGAGGAACAGCTTCTTCCCTTCTGTTATCAGGTTTCTGAACAGTCCTTCCATAAGCTAGGGTACTGTCTGATTCACCTCTACCCCATTGCGGACATTGGACTTTGTCTCTGGAACTGATGCGCTACAATGCTGAGAACTATATTATTCTGCACTCTGTATCTTCCCCTTTGCTCTACCTATTGTACTTGAGTTTGACTTGAGTATTTATGTAGAGTATGATCTGATATGATTGGATAGCATGCAAAACAAAGCTTTTCACTGTACCCTGGCACATGTGACAGTAATTAACCAAAGAACTTCATTACTTGGGGAATGGTAAGAATGCGGAGCTTGGCACAAGTTGTGATGAGTGACATTGATAAATTTGAGAGAATGCCAGATAATCGTGGGATAGAAAAGAATAGAGGGCTTGTTAGGAAGCAAAAGACAGATAGGCTGAATGATAGACGCAAGAGGCTGGAGTAACTCAGTGGGACAGACAGCATCTCTGGAGAAAAGGAATAGGTAACGTTTTGGGTCGAGACCCTTCCACAGACTCTCAGGGGAGAGGGAAACGAGAGATATAGACGGTAATATAGAGGGATATAGAACAAATGGAATGAAACATGCAAAAAAGTAATGATGATAAAGGAAACAGGCCATTGTTAGCTGTGGAGTAGGTGAAAATGAGTTACAGACAATGAGACTCAACAAGACAACTTTGAAACTAGTGCAATGACTTGGGTGGGGGAGAGCCGGAGAGAGAGGGGATGCAAGGATTAATGAGCTGTTCCTGTGCTCTCCATTCTCTTTTAATAAAGATTGGTTTTGTTACTCGAGATTATTTTGGGAGCAAATGAATTGTTTCCATTCAAGAGTAAAAAACACGTTATTTGGCAGAAACCGGAGGCTTCAGCTCTTTGCTTTTGGATTTTGTTGTTTTCTAGTCTCTCTATGGAATAGAAATAAATCGCTGCTTTGGAATTTGTGGGCAGTGCAGGTTTGCAGCCCCCTCTACTGACAGATGCAGGCCCCGTCTCTCTCTAACGCAGGAAAATAAGAACAAACACAAGTGTAGTTGTTATTCAGCAGCCCCGCATCCTCGGGGTGAGCGGCGGTGGCGAGGAGGGAAGTTTCACTTGTGTTTGTTCTTATTTCGCTGCGTTCGAGGGAGACTGAGCCGGAGACGAGAATGGAGCAGCGGCACAGATCTCGCTGGGTCTGGGAGAGAGGGAGAGGGGAAAGGGAGGGAGAGAGAGTGGGAGCAGCACCCACTGACACCCTCCCCCTCCCCGTGCTCCCGCTCTCACCCGCTGCTCCCTCTACCCCGACTCTCCCCCCCCCACTCTCTCCCCCCCTCCCTCTCTCTCCCCCCCCCACCACTCTCTCCCCCCCTCCCACTCTCTCCCCCCCTCCCTCTCTCTCCCCCCCACACCTTCTCTCTCTCCCTCTCCCTGGGGTGAGCGGGGCGGCGGCGAGGAGGGATAATAGACAATAGACAATAGACAATAGGTGCAGGAGTAGACCATTCAGCCCTTCGGGCCAGCACCGCCATTCAATGCGATCATGGCTGATCACTCTCAATCAGTACCCCGTTCCTGCCTTCTCCCCATACCCCCTCACTCCGCTATCCTTAAGAGCTCTATCCAGCTCTCTCTTGAAAGCATCCAACGAACTGGCCTCCACTGCCTTCTGAGGCAGAGAATTCCACACCTTCACCACTCTCTGACTGAAAAAGTTCTTCCTCATCTCCCCTTGTTCTGGATTCCCCCAACATTGGGAACATGTTTCCTGCCTCTAATGTGTCCAATCCCCTAATTATCTTATATGTTTCAATAAGATCCCCCCTCATCCTTCTAAATTCCAGTGTATACAAACCTAATTGCTCCAGCCTTTCAACATACGACAGTCCCGCCATTCCGGGAATCAACCTAGTGAACCTACGCTGCACGCCCTCAATAGCAAGAATATCCTTCCTCAAATTTGGAGACCAAAACTGCACACAGTACTCCAGGTGCGGTCTCACCAGGGCCCGGTACAACTGTAGAAGGACCTCTTTGCTCCTATACTCAACTCCTCTTGTTATGAAGGCCAACATTCCATTGGCTTTCTTCACTGCCTGCTGTACCTGCATGCTTCCTTTCAGTGACTGATGCACTAGGACACCCAGATCTCGTTGAACATCCCCTCCTCCTAACTTGACACCATTCAGATAATAATCTGCCTTTCTATTCTTACTTCCAAAGTGAATAACCTCACACTTATCTACATTAAACTGCATCTGCCATGTATCCGCCCACTCACACAACCTGTCCAAGTCACCCTGCAGCCTTATTGCATCTTCCTCACAATTCACACTACCCCCCAGCTTAGTATCATCTGCAAATTTGCTAATGGTACTTTTAATCCCTTCATCTAAGTCATTAATGTATATCGTAAATAGCTGGGGTCCCAGCACCGAACCTTGCGGTACCCCACTGGTCACTGCCTGCCATTCCCAAAGGGACCCATTTATCCCCACTCTTTGCTTTCTGTCTGTCAACCAATTTTCTATCCATGTCAGTACCCTACCCCCAATACCATGTGCTCTAATTTTGCCCACTAATCTCCTATGTGGGACCTTGTCGCAGGCTTTCTGAAAGTCGAGGTACACCACATCCACTGACTCTCCCCTGTCAATTTTCCTAGTTACATCCTCAAATAATTCCAGTAGATTTGTCAAGCATGATTTCCCCTTCGTAAATCCATGCTGACTCGGAACGATCCTGTTACTGCTATCCAAATGCTCAGCAATTTCGTCATTTATAATTGACTCCAGCATCTTCCCCACCACTGATGTCAGACTAACTGGTCTATAATTACCCGTTTTCTCTCTCCCTCCTTTCTTAAAAAGTGGGATAACATTTGCTATCCTCCAATCCACAGGAACTGATCCTGAATCTATAGAACATTGAAAAATGATCTCCAATGCTTCCACTATTTCTAGAGCCACCTCCTTAAGTACCCTGGGATGCAGACCATCAGGCCCTGGGGATTTATCAGCCTTCAATCCCATCAGTCTACCCAAACCCATTTCCTGCCTAATGTGGATTTCCTTCAGTTCCTCCATCACCCTAGGTTCGCCGGCCCCTAGAACATTTGGGAGATTGTGTGTATCCTCCTCAGTAAACACAGATCCAAAGTAACGGTTTAACTCGTTTCCCTGGTAGGCTCCAGTACAAGCTGTTCTAAGAATCCATCTCGAAGGCACTCTACAAACTCTCTTTCCTGGGGTCCATTTCCAACCTGATTTTCCCAGTCTACCTGCATGTTGAAATCTCCCATAACCACCGTAGCATTACATTTGTGACACGCCAATTTTATCTCCTTGAGTTTCCTTGAGTTTGGTGTTTGCGAGGGGGCGCTGCGATCTCTCGCCTTGTCCCGGCTCTGAGTCGGTGGCAATTCGCTCTCTGGTGAACCTTCGCCGGCAGCTTCTGCCTCCAGTCCCCGCTGTCTAAGAGCTTGCTGCGGGCCGGATGTGGCCCACGGGCCATAGTTTGGAAACCGCTGCATTAATACAATCAAGCCGTCCACAGTGCACAGATAAAGGCTAAAGGTATAACATTTAGTGCAATATCTAATATTGTAGTCCAAAAAATTCAGATTAAAGATAGTTCAATGGTCTCTGATGAGGTAGATGAAAGGTCAGGACTGCTCTCTAGCTGATGAGAGGAACGTTCAATTCGTGAATCTGGAACTATGCATTTTCATACTTCAGTACCTCTTGGCTGATGGGAGAGGGGAGAAAAGGACGAGCCTCATCTTTGATTATGCTGGAGTGGCTTGCCGAGGCAGTGTGTAGATGGAGGCGATGGAAAGGAGGTTGGATTGTCCGATGGTCTGGGCTGCGTCCACAACTCTCTGCAACTTCTTGCAGTTTTGTATGGAGCTGTGATGCATCCCGATAAAGTGCTTTGCACAGCTTATCTGTAGAAGTTGGTGAGGGTTGTTGGGGACATGTCGGACATCCTAAGCCTTCGAGGGAAGTAAAGGCGTTGGTGTGCCCTCTTGGCCATTGCTTCCATGTGGCTGGTGCAGGGCAAATTGCTGGTGATATGTTTCTCGGAACTAAAGCTTTCAACCATCTCTACTTCGGTGCCATCAATGTATTGCTTTACTTGCTTAACGTCAGTCACAATCTACTTTGTGTTGCTGATGTTGAGGGAGTAACTCAGCAGGTCAGGCAGCATCTCAGGAGAGAAGGAATGGGTGACGTTTTGGGTCGAGACCCTTCTTCAGGTTGTTATCTTGGCATCAGGTTACAAGGTTCCCAATTTCCTTCCCGTACTCAATCTCGTCATCCGGCCCACTATGGTGGTGTCGTCTGCGAACTTGTAGACTTGAAATTATAGAAATATAGCAACTCTCTGCTTCTCTCTCCCGACTCCAACAGCCACCATCCTGCTTGCAACACTTGGCCATGTAACGTCTGGGGACAACTGTCCATTTTACCTCTTCCCTTCCCACCAGGGACTCAAACATTCCTTCCAAATAAACCACATTGAAACGACAACCAAGAAGGCAGACCAATGCATTTACTTCCACATCAGATTGAGGAAATTCGGCATGTCTCCAAAAACTGTTACAAACTTCAGTGGATGCACCGTAGAAAGCATACCGTTGGGTTGCATCACAACTTGGTTTGGGAACAGCTCTGTCCAAGACCATAGGAAATAGCAGAATTGTGGATGTGGCCCAGCCCATCACACAGACCAGATTCCCCACCATTGACTCCATCTACACTTCACGCTGCCTCGGAAAAGCAGCCAGCGCAATCAAAGTCTTGTCTTACTCCGATCATTCCTCCTCCTCCCTGCTCTTGTCGGGCAGTAAATATAGAAGCTTGAAAGCGCACACCATCAGACTCGGGAAGAACATCCTCCCCTCTGTTATCAGGCTTCTAGGTTACTGTCTGTTGTCTGTCGATAGGGTGAATGCACAGAGTCTTCCACAGGATAGGGGAATCACGAATCATAGGTTTAAGGTGTGAAGAGAAACATTTAACAAGAACCTGAGGGACAACTTTTTCACACAGAGGGTGGTGGGTATATGGAGGGAGCTGCCAGAGGAAGTAGTTGAGGTAGGCACCATAAAAGGTATTTGTGTAGGAAAGAACTGCAGATGCTGGTTTAAATCGAAGGTAGACACAAGATGCTGGAGTAAATCAGCGGGACAGGCAACATCTCTGGAGAGAAGGAATGGGTGATGTTTTGAGTCGAGTCCCTTCAGACTGATGTCAGGGGAGGGGGTGGGACAAAGATATAGTGCAGTCGGAGACAGTAAGACTGGTGGGCGAAATGGGAAGAGGGAGGGATGGAGAGGGAAAGCAAGGGCTATTTGAAGTTAGAGAAGTCAATGTTCATACCGCTGGGGTGTAAGCTACCCAAGCAAAATATGAGGTGCTGTTCCTCCAATTTGCGCTGGGCCTCACTCTGACAGTGGAGGAGGCCCAGGACAGAAAGGTCAGATTGGGAATGGGAGGGGGAGTTGAAGTGCTGAGCTCAGATCAGGTAGGTTGAAGTGCGGGAGAACAGGTAGGTTATGATTGACTGAGTGGAGGTGTCCAGCGAAATGATCGCCGAGCCTGCGCTTGGTCTCGTCGATGTAAAGAAGTTGACACCTGGAACAGAGGATACAGTAGATGAGGTTGGAGGAAGTGCCAGTGAACCTCTGCCTCACCTGGAAAGACTGTTTGGGTCTTTGGATGGAGTCGAGGGGGGAGGTAAAGGGACAGGTGTTGCATCTCCTGCGGTTGCAAGGAAAAGTACCTGGGGAGGGGGTGGCATTTGTACAGGTACATGGATAGGAAAGGTTTAGAGGGCATGGGCCAAACGCGGGCAGGTGAGACTAGCGTAGATGGAGCAATTGGTCAGCATTAGTAAGTTGGGCCGAAGGTCCTGTTTCTGTGCTTAGTTTAGTTTAGAGATACAACTCGGAAACAGGCCCTTCGGCCCACCAACGATCCCTGCGCACTAATACTATCCGATACACACTAGGGGCAATTTAGAATTATTCCACACCAATTAACCTACAAACCTGTAAGTCTTTGGTGTGGGAGGAAACCAGAGATCCTGGAGAAAACCCATGCAGGTCACGGGGAGAACGTACAAACTCTGTACAGACTGCACCGTAGTCAGGACGAACCCAGGTCTCTGGCGCTGTAAGGCAGCAACTCTACCGCTGTGCGACCATGCTCTACGACTATGATTCTACAACTAGGATATAAAGAAACTAAAAAATGTTTTCCTTGTTCATCTAGGTCCGTGTGGATCCATTTCTGCCAATGTCTCGGTTGCTCACGTTGGTTCGAGCCACAATATAACCTGCTCCTTTTGCAAAGAAGGAACCGCTGATAAGGTGCAATGGAAATATGGCGGCCACGAGCTTCCCAGTAGCCAAATCATTGAGATCGGCTCCAATGCTAGCATGGCGATGCTGATCAACCTTGCCCTGACCAGCAGCAAGGGAGAAAATCTGACGTGCATGACGGAAGAGGAGTCTTACACTGTGTTAATTCAAACAGGATGTGAGTATTCATTGAAGGGGTGCTGACACAATGTCCTTTGTAAGGGGAGTTCAAATTTTGAGTTACAAATCAATTGATCTTTTACCCAGAGTAGGGGAATCAAGAACCAGAGGACATAGGTGAGAAGGGAAATATGTGCGGCATTTCTTTCCACATATAGGGTGGTGGGTATATTGAACAAGCCACAAGAGGAGTTAGTTGAAGTAGGTACTTTCACAACATTTAAAAAGGACATGTTGACAGGTGCATGGATGGGAAAAGGAGCAAAGAGGTCCTTCTGCAGTTGTACAGGGCCCTAGTGAGACCGCACCTGGAGTACTGTGTCTCCAGTTTTGGTCTCCAAATTTGAGGACGTATATTCTTGCTATTGAGGGCGTGCAGCGTAGGTTTACTAGGTTAATTCCCGGAATGGCGGGACTGTCATATGTTGAGAGACTGGAGCGACTAGGCTTGTATACACTGGAATTTAGAAGGATGAAAGGAGATCTTATCGAAACGTATAAGATTATTAAGGGGTTGGACACGTTGGAGGCAGGAAACATGTTCCCAATGTTGGGGGAGTCCAGAACAAGGGGCCACAGTTTAAGAATAAGAGGTAGGCCATTTAGAACTGAGATGAGGAAAAACATTTTCAGTCAGAGAGTTGTGAATCTGTGGAATTCTCTGCCTCAGAAGGCAGTGGAGGCCAATTCTCTGAATGCATTCAAGAGAGAGCTAGATAGAGCTCTTAAAGATAGCAGAGTCAGGGGGTATGGGGAGAAGGCAGGAACGGGGTACTGATTGAGAATGATCAGCCATGATCACATTGAATGGCGGTGCTGGCTCGAAGGGCCGAATGGCCTCCTCCTGCACCTATTGTCTATTGTCCATTGAAAGGTTTAGAGGGATATATATGGGCCAAACGCGAGCAGGGGGACCAGTGTAGTTGGGGCATCTTGGTCGGCTTGGACAATTTGGGTTGAAGGGTCTGTTTCATAATGATTATGACTGCTTGACAATAACCAATAAGTCAAATTTGGAGAATCCAGGGAAAAACGATATAAGCCAGAAGGTAGTCAGAGAGTTGTACAATACCGATCAGGCCCTTCGACCCACTATATGTTTGGTCCATGCTGACCCTTTTGCCCATCTGCACTAATCTCATTTGCCTGCAATAAATCATTATGTTTCTATGCTTATTTAAATGTCTATCTAAATGTCTCTTAAATATAATTTCATTGTATTATTTCAGATTCCATCACTTACTTTGGCAATGCCTTTCAATTGCCTTAAACCTGTCCCCTCTTATTTTTGATACCTCTCCCATTGGAAAAAGATTGTGGCTATGTACCCTGTCAATGCCTTTTCTAATTTTATGTACCTCTATCCGATCTATATCTTTTCATCGGCGAAACCAAACGTAGGCTCGGCGATCGTTTCGCTCAACACCTTCGCTCAGTCTGCCTTAACCAACCTAATCTCCCGGTGGTTGAGCACTTCAACTTCCCCCTCCCACTCCCAGTCTGACCTTTTTGTCATGGGCCTCCTCCAGTGCCATAGTGAGGCCCACCAGAAATTGGAGGAGCAGCACCTCGTATTTCGCTTGGGCAGCTTGCAGCCCAGTGGTATGAACATTGACTTCTCCAACTTTAGATAGTTCCTCTGTCCCTCTCTTCCCCTCCCCCTTCCCAGTTCTCCCTCTATCTTCCTGTCTCCACCTATATCCTTCCTTTGTCCCGCCCCCCTGACATCAGTCTGAAGAAGGGTCTCGACCCGAAACGTCACCCATTCCTTCTCTCCTGAGATGCTGCCTGACCTGCTGAGTTACTCCAGCATTTTGTGAAATAATTACCTTCATATTTGTACCAACGTCTGCAGTTATTTTCTTATACTATCCGATCTATATATCGGTCACCTCATCTACTGTATCAGCTGTTCCTAGTGTGGACTCCGGGATGTGAGACCAAGCGCAGCCTTGGCGATTGTTTTGCTGCTCTGTTCGCCTAAACCTACCTGATCTCCCAGTTGCTCAACACTTTAACTCCTCCTCCCATTCTCCCACTGACCTCTCTGTCCTGGACCTCCTCCATTGTCAGAGTGAGGCCCAGCGCAAATTGGGGGAACAGCACCTCACATTTCGCTTGGGTAGCTTACACCCCAGCGGTATGAATATTGACTTCTCTAACTTCAAGTAACCCTTGCTTTCCCTCTCTCTCTCTCTCTCTCTCCATACCTCCCCCTTCCCAGTTCTCTGACCAGTCTGACTGTCCCTGATTACATTTTATCTCTGTTTGCTTTGCTGTTACCTTCTCCTAGCCAACAATGATCTATTCCATGGGCCTCCAAACTTTTCAACATGAGGGCCATATTATATATTTGGCACATTTTTGCGGGCCGTAGGAAAAAATAAAGAAGTGTGAGTTTTATAAATTTAATGAACTCGAAAAAGTTTAGACTAGGTTATGTTGGTTTAGATTAGGAAAGGTTAAACTAGGTTAGGTTAGATTAGGTTAGTTTACATTAGGTTTATATGGCAACAAATAAATAATATTCAATTTTTTAAAAGAGCTTGAAATATTGGAATATACAGAAAAAATGCAGTGAACACCACTGGGGGAGAGAGGGAGGAGAGAGAGGGGGGGAGAGAAAGAGAGAGAGTGGGGAGGGGGAGAGATTCGGGGTAGAGGGAGCAACAGGTGGGAGCGGGAGAGCCGCAACTTGCGGGGGCTGCTCTCTCCCCTCTCTCTCTCTCCCAGCGCCAGCGAGATCTGCGCCGCTGCTCCACTCTCTTCCCCGGCCCCGTCTCCCTCTAACGCAGTGAAATAAGAACAAATACAAGTGTGGTTGTTGTTCAGAAGCCCCGCATCCCCGGGGTGAGCGGCGGTGGCGGCGAAGAGGGAAGTTTCACGTGTTTGTACTTATTTCGCTGCGTTAGTGGGAGACGGGGCCGGGGAAGAGAGTGGAGCAGCGCCGCAGATCTCGCTGGCGCTGGGAGAGAGGGAGAGGGGAGACAGGGAGGGGGAGAGAGGGAGGGAGCAGCCCCCGCAAGTGGCGGCGCTCCTTCACCAGACCCTTTGACACCCTCGCGCTCCAGCTCTCACCCACTGCTCCCTCCCTCTCCCACCTCTCTCTCCCACCTCTCTCCCCCACCTCTCTCCCCCCCACCTCTCTCCCCCCCACCTCTCTCCCCCCCACCTCTCTCCCCCCCACCTCTCTCCCCCCCACCTCTCTCCCCCCCACCTCTCTCCCCCCCACCTCTCTCCCCCCCACCTCTCTCCCCCCCACCTCTCTCCCCCCCACCTCTCTCCCCCCCACCTCTCTCCCCCCCACCTCTCTCCCCCCCACCTCTCTCCCCCCCACCTCTCTCCCCCCCACCTCTCTCCCCCCACCTCTCTCCCCCCCACCTCTCTCCCCCCCACCTCTCTCCCCCCCACCTCTCTCCCCCCCACCTCTCTCCCCCCCACCTCTCTCCCCCCCACCTCTCTCCCCCCCACCTCTCTCCCCCCCACCTCTCTCCCCCCCACCTCTCTCCCCCCCACCTCTCTCCCCCCCACCTCTCTCCCCCCCACCTCTCTCCCCCCACCTCTCTCCCCCCCACCTCTCTCCCCCCCACCTCTCTCCCCCCACCTCTCTCCCCCCCACCTCTCTCCCCCCCACCTCTCTCCCCCCCACCTCTCTCCCCCCCACCTCTCTCCCCCCCACCTCTCTCCCCCCCACCTCTCTCCCCCCCACCTCTCTCCCCCCCACCTCTCTCCCCCCCACCTCTCTCCCCCCCACCTCTCTCCACCCCACCTCTCTCTCCCCCCCCACCCCTCTCTCTCCCCCCCACACCTCTCTCCCCCCCCACACCTCTCTCCCCCACACCTCTCTCCCCCACACCTCTCTCCCCCACACCTCTCTCCCCCACACCTCACTCCCCCACACCTCTCTCCCCCACACCTCTCTCCCCCACACCTCTCTCCCCCACACCTCTCTCCCCCACACCTCCCTCCCCCACACCTCTCTCCCCCACACCTCTCTCCCCCACACCTCTCTCCCCCACACCTCTCTCCCCCTCACCTCTCTCCCCCACACCTCTCTCCCCCACCTCTCTCCCCCCTCTCTCTCCAGATCCTGCTGCAGCCTTGGACAGCCTCCCTTGCTATCCACAATACTAAGTTTTGTGTCCTCAGCAAACGTACTTATCAAACCATCTACAATTTAGTCAATGATAAGTATTGTAAACCACATGCGGTTCCTGCACTGATCCCCTGTAGTAAATCACTCATCACAGACTTGCAAACAGAAAAGCAGACTTCCATCAGCTCCTGCTGCTTCCTCTATCAAGCCAATTTTGGATCCAACATTGAGATGCAAGATACTGGACATGCTGGAATCTTGAGCAAACAACGAAGTACTGGAGGAACTACGCGGGTCAGGCAGCGTGATTAGGGCTTGGGTTTTGTGAATTGAGCCACTTTGCATTTGCCAACCTTGTTCAGTGGTGGCATTGACAAGAGTGATATTTGATTTATGGTCCCAAATTATCATTCCAGAGCTGGCTTATAGCCTTCAGAAACAGTGGTCGGAGGTAGGGAAGGAGGGGAGGGAATGGAAATTGATGAAAACCGGGGGGAAATATTGGTCTTTTGAGGACATCTTCCCTTGCTGCCTAACATTATAACATGATAGTATTGTCTGTGACAATCCCTGTGACCTGTATGCAACCACCAGAGTAAATTCCATATTAGAACATAGAACATACACCAGTACAGCATAGGACCAGGCCCTTCAGCCCACAATGTCCGTGCCGAACATGATGCCAAGCCCAATTCTTATCTGCCTGCACATGATCCATATCCCTTCATTCTCTGCATATCCATGTGCCTGTACAAAAGCCTCTTAAATATCACAATTATATCTGCTAACACCACCACCCCCAACAGCGGGTTCCAGCTACCCACCACCTTCTGTGTAAAAAAAACATGGACCGCGCATCTCCTTTAAAGCTATGTCCTCTAGTTTTTAACATTTCCCGCTGGGGAAAAAGGTTCTGACTGTCTACCCTCTCCATGCCTCTCATAATTTTATATACTTCTATCAGATCTCCCCACAACCTCCGACGTTCCCGAGAAAACAAATCAAGTCTATTGTGGTAGTCAAAAAAGGAAAAAATAAATAAATGGTGGATTAGATTTCAGAATTGCTCAGATGTGGAACTAGATAAACCAAAAATGCACGACGTATTTTGTTACTGGTCAGCGCAGGGTGGTTCTTTACCTCCGCTAACTATTCAGAAATTGTAATTGCAATGTTCTTGCTTTCTTAGATCCTCCAGATGCCCCTCGAGATATGAAGTGCATAACTCAGAACCTTAGAAAACTCAACTGTTCATGGGACCGGGGAAGAGACACAAATATAGAAACCAACTACATTTGCTGTTGCCAGTGAGTTGTCTTTGTTTCTGTAGACTTGCATTAATGTTGTACTGTCATATTTAAAACAACCATATAACGTGCAGCATTGTAGAAACAAAGAATTGCAGATAGACTCAAAGTGTTGGAGTAACTCAACGAGTCACCCCACCCAACCTCATAGAGCATCTCTTGAGAATAAGGATAAGTAACGTTTTGAGTTGGGACCCTTCTTCAGACTGATTGTAATGCGGGTTTGGGGGGGTACTGGAAGGATGGTAGGGGCAGGATAAAGCCTGGCAAGTGATACGAGGAATTGCAGATGCTTGTTTACAAAAAAAGACACAGAGTGCTGGAGTAACTCAGTGGGTAAGGCAGCATTCTCTGGAGAAAAAGGATGGGTGGCGTTTTGTGTTGGGATCCTTCATTAGACTCCGCTGAGTAACTCCAGCACTTTGTGTCTATCTAAAATGCTGCATTGTTTGATTTGATATTTCCCTGCTATCTATATGTACTTGCCATTTAAAAAAATGAAATAAGCCGTTGGTGGACCTGGCCAGTTTTCTCCTTTCACGTACTACTTGTACGTTCCTTGACCAGGGAATTGAGCCCTCTTGTGGCTGGCCCCAGCAGACTCTGTACAGACCAGATATCGAAGCTGGAATCCTGGAAGCCTGATGCTGCAAGGGTGCTTATAGTATATCACTCGGCTTAGTGGGTGCTTGATTGTAATCATGTATAGTCTTTCCACTGACTGGATAGCACGCGACAACAAAAGCTTTTCACTGTACCTCGGTACACGTGACAATAAACTAAACAACCAATTTGGAAGATATTCGGAAAAAGTTCGCTCTCTTTTCAAAATAGCCTTGGAGCGTTAATTATAATTTTTATTTTTGACATTTAGTTTGAATTAACGTGCATTCATTCCAACATTTTCTTTGTTTATTGTTAGCCCAACCCCACTCCATGACATTATTTCCACATCCACCCCACCCCACCCCACCCAACCTCACATAGCAATACTTTATCTGGCACATTATTGCAATGCCTTTTTAACATGGAAAAACACCATACCCACTGTTTTGCTTTTATCCACCCAGTTTATTGCATTACCAGTTAGACTGGCAGATTTGTCAAATGTAACTTTCCATTTGTAAATTATTGTCTTAATGATACTCTGAAGTTTCCTTTCATCTACCTAGATTACGTCACCAGTAAGATTAGCAGATTTGTCCAATATGACATTCCATTTGCCCAATTGTCTTAATGATAATCTCAAGTTTCCCTTTATCCATCTAGATTACGTTACCAGAAAGATTAGCAGATTTGTCAAACGCGATTTCCCTAATTGTCTTAATGATACACAGAAGGTTCAGCTGTTCCAGTGAATACTAATATTTCCCAAAGACAGACATGAGGCTAAAACTGGCCCAACATGTCCTGAGATGGTGAAAGGAGCTGCAAACATTTAAATACAGGTTACTCTCCAGGTTACGATGGTTTGACTTGCGATAGTCCGACTTTGCGATGGTGCAAACGGCAGGAACCCGTAGGGAGCCGCCATTCGCTTCCGGCCACGTGAACGCACGTTTTCAATGCATTTCGACTTTTACAATACTTTTAGTTTCCAATGGGTTTCTCGGAACGGAACCCCATCGGAAGCTGAGGAGTACCTGTAGTCATTCCAGTATGACAATCTATATACTCAAATTCCCATTTGTTTGTTTGTTTGTTCCTGAACTACAGTCAAAACGGTAAATGATAGCGCGACAATTTTAGGCCCACCTTACACGCAGTCGTCCCTTTGGTGCTAACGGAAGAAGTTCCATTGTAATCGGTGTTATATTTTAGAAGTCATTCACATTTTAAAGTTTAAATCTATCTCCTGGGGAGGGAGGGTGAGAGGGGGGTGGGGGGAGGGAGGGAGAGGAGGGAGAATAAAGGGGGTTGAGGGGGGTGGAGTGGGGGGGAGGGGATGGGGATGGGAGGGAGGAGGGGAGTGGAGGGGGGAGTGGCGGGGGGGAAGTAGGGGAGGAGGGGGGGAGGGGGAGAGGGGGAGAGGAGAGGGGACTGCACCAATGCAGGAGAGATTTGGGCCCAAAGGGTCCACTTGGTCTAGTATTGAATAAAATAAAGGAATTTGTCTTTATTGCAATGTCTCCTGCAATCAGTTATCTAATACCAGTCACCATTCAAGTTCTAAAATTGGCCTAATGGTACTGGATGGTACATATACCTGTGGGACCATGTGGTGTTTTATATGTAGGAAGGAAAAAATAAAGAATAACTTTTTTAAACAAAAAATGAACAATTTGTTTTTTCCAGTTTTCTTTCCAGGTCAACAAACTGCACAAAAGTGGGGCAGGCTAACTTTATTGAATCCGAATTTGTAATATTTGATGTCAGAATATTACAAATAACTGCCACTAATGAACTGGGCACACAGACATCAGAAAAATTCACCGTGAAGGAAAGTGATATAGGTAAATAATTAAGACCAGTTGCTTAAGATTTTTAAAAGAAGTTGGTGCTCTTCACTTCAAGTTAATTACACAAATGTGGTTGCAGAGCGCAAGTTGTTTGTTTTATTTTGTTGACTCACTCTCCGCTTGCAGCGTAGGTTTACTAGGTTAATTCCCGGGATGGCGGGACTGTCATATGTTGAAAGACTGGAACAACTAGGCTTGTATACACTGGAACTTAGAAGGATGAGAGGGGATCTTATTGAAACATATAAGATTATTAAGGGGTTGGACAAGTTAGAGGCAGGAAACATGTTCCCAATGTTGGGGGAGTCCAGAACCAGGGGCCACAGTTTAAGAATAAGGGGTAGGCCATTTAGAACGGAGATGAGGAAAAACTTTTTCAGTCAGAGAGTTGTAAATCTGTGGAATTCTCTGCCTCAGAAGGCAGTGGAGGCCAATTCTCTGAATGCATTCAAGAGAGAGCTAGATAGAACTCTTAAGGATAGCGGAGTCAGGGGGTATGGGGAGAAGGCAGGAACGGGGTACTGATTGAGAATGATCAGCCATGATCACATTGAATGGTGGTGCTGGCTCGAAGGGCCGAATGGCCTCCTCCTGCACCTATTGTCTATTGTCTCCTGTTTTATCTGCCACAAGGGTTGGAATTACAAGAACATTTAACAAATTTCTTTCTACCCAATCTTCATACAGAGGCAATCTATTTTTAACAAGGCACCAAACTTCTGAAAATGGTACATAGGGAAGAATTTGGTACAAATTTATTGAGCAGTTGTGTAATAGTCCCAATCATACGATGTATTTTAATAGATTTTTAATCGATTATATTTGGTACCAGCCTCCCATCACAAAGTCACTCACACATTCAGAGTCCTAAAGCTATGCAACATGGAATAATGCCATTCGACAAGCCTTGTCCATGCCAACTAACTTGGCCTTGGGGGGTGGTCTCGTTTGTCTGGATTTGGCCCATGTCCTTCTGAACCCTTCCCATCCATACATTTGTCCAAATGTCTTTTAAAGATCATAGTTGTATCCGCTTCGGTAGCTTCCTCTCACAGCTCATTCCAGAAATGGACTGAGTGAAAAAAGTTGCCCCGAAGGTCTCTCTTCAACCTCTCCCCTCTCACTTTAAGTCGGTGCCCTCTAGTTTTAGAATCTTCAACTCCGAAAAAGATTGTGAGTATCCGTACTCCTCCTCAAACAGCTGTGTAAGAGTGCCTATCGTACAATCTATTTTATGGTGTCTCGTCTAGAATGGTCTCTACTCATAGAGGCATTCAACATGAAAACAGGGCCTTCGGCCCAACTAGCCCACACCGACCAACATGTCCCATCTATATTAGTAATGTGATAATGTACACATTAAAGATGTACATGTAATAACGTACATATAAAAAAGGAGTAGAAATGGGTTTATTGTCCATTTCGTTAGTGGCCACCAATCTTATCAACTCGATAGGAAAGGTTTCGAGGGATAAAGCCAAACGCAGGTAGGTGGGATTAGTTTAGATGGGGCATCTTGGTCGGCATCGGCAAGTTGGGCTGAAGGGCCTTTTTCCGTGCTGTATGACTCTTATTAACTGCTGTCTTTAATTTATCTGACCGCTAGAGTCGCCCATAGCCTCAAACATAGCAAATTCCAAACTGTAAAAGTTGTTTACTCTTCATCTTGCTTAATTTGCTGACCAATGATCTTTAGACTATGGGGAGCTGTGAAGCAGCGTGCACAGTCAGGTGAGAGAACGTCCAAGCACCCATCGTTCCCAGCCATCATTCTTTTTAACAACGATACCACCTCATTCTTCTACACTCAAGTCTTCAGTACTCTTGCTCACTAGGTAGCCGCCTCCTTTCAGCTTTTAACCCAGTGAATCTTTGTCGAACCCCCTGAAAGGTCAGTCTATCCTACTCAAGGTAAAGAGTACATTGCAATCCAAATGTGGCCTTACCAAATCCCTAAATAATTACACTAATATTTTCCACTAATGGAAACATGGCATTTTCCTCTCTAACGTTGGAATTTACTGTAGGTATGTCCTGTTCATGACAGGTAGTAGAGGCACAGGGGCACAGCTGGTAGAGCTGTTGCCTCACAGTACCAGAGATCCAGGTGTAATCCTGATTACAGGTACTGTCTGTGTGGCGTTTGCATGCTATTCTTGTGACTGCATGCGTGTCCTCCGGGTGCTCTGCTTTCCTCCCACATCGGAGAGTTTGTAACTTAATTGGATTCTGTAAAATTGCCTCAAGTGCGTAGGGAGTAGGTAAAAGTGGAGATAGACACAAAAAGCTGGAGTAACTCAGCGGGTCAGTCAGCATCTCTGGAGAGAAGGAATGGGTGACCTTTGCGGGTCGAGACCCTTCTTCAGAAAAGTGGGTTAACAGAACTCGTGGGAACGGATGATCGACGGTTGTCTTGGATGAGGTGGGCCATGCTGCATCTCTAAACTAAACTCTAAACTAAATTAAATTTGGTTATTTATCATCCAAACGGTGTGTTGCATTCACCAACAATGTGATGGGAGATGTGGTGGACAGTGCGGTCAAGCAGCACTTAATGATCCAGTAATCTAACGCTAATGCCCAATGTGAGTCTTGACGGCTGTTTGACTCCAGACTTCATCCCAACTTTGGCCTAAAGGGCTGAACTCCAGAGATGATGTGGGAAACGATTACATTTGACATCACGGCAGCACTTAACCATGTGTGGTATCGATGAGCCCCACTTAGTTTTTTCTAGTTTAGTTTAGTGATACAGTGCAGAAACAGGCCCTTCAGCCGACCAAGTCCGCACCGACCAGCAAACCCTGAAACAATATCACTATCCTACATGCACTAGGGACAATTTGTACTTATATCAAGCCAATTAACCTACAAACCTGTACGTCTTTGGAGTGTGAGAGGAAACTGAAATTCTCTGAGAGAATCCACGCGATCACGGGGAGAAGGTACAAACTCTGTACGGACAGCACCTGTGATCAGGATCGAAACCGGGTCTCTGGCGCTGTAAAGTAGTAGCTCTACCGCTGCGCCAACGCGCCACTCTGGTAAAATTAAAGTCGGTGGTCATCGAAGAGAAAACATTTCAGTGGATGGAGTCACAGTTTGTATAAAGGAAGATGACTGGGGTTGGTGGAGGTCCCACATCCCAGGCCAGATCACCACTGTGTGAGGTTGGCATTCTGGTTTCTCAGGGAAATATCCTCACCCTAACAGTCTCCAGTAGCTCCATCATGGGCCTTTCTAAGATGGTCCAAGCTTAGAATACTGATGACTGCACAGTGTTCAATACTGTACATGCCTACATGTAGCAAGACCAAGACAATATTGCTCTTGCATTGGCATTGATGTTCCAAATGGCTTTTCTCCAGGCTGTAATCTTTTTGTTTCTCTGCACCATTTCAGTGTTTGTACCTTACACGCCGAAACTCAAGAGGGTATTTAACGATTCGTCCAATTCCCAGATGATGCGGGTGGAATGGTTTGAAGGAGGAAATACTTATGGAACTGATTTAAAAATGATTTTCCAAATCCAAGTTCTCCTGGCATATGACATGCAAGAAGTCTGGGTGGTAAGTGAAATGGTAGCATGAGATGTGGAGAATATTCACCCTTCTTTACAATATTAGAAACAATGGTGAAGCATTATGAAGCCAGTGTATGTCTAATGCCTGCTGCATGTATTGTTTCTCCCTTCTTCGAGGCTGTAATGGCGAAAAACATATTGAAACAAATTTAGAGTCAAGGAAACCGCAGATGCTCATTTGCGCAAAAACGCCTGCACAAATAGGTGGAATAACTCAGCGGGTTGGGCAACATCTGTGGAAGACATGGATTAGTTGACGTTTCGGGTCGGACCTATCTCCAGCTGCCCTTTAATCAAATTTGTTGCACTTCTGTTGTGAATAAGGAGATTCAATTATACTTTATTGTCACATGTTGCTAGGTACCATGTACCCCTCGACTCAGTACAGGCGGTGGGAGAGAGGAGGATGATGGCAAAGATAACATCGCTGCTGGACAATGACTCCCACCCCATGCAGGACACTGTCACTGCACTGAGTAGCTCCTTCAGTGACAGACTCCTTCACCCCAAGTGTGTGAAGGAGAGATATCGGAGGTCCTTCCTTCCCGCTGCTGTGAGATTGCACAACCAGCGCTGCTCCCAGCAGACCAGTCAACTGACCAGTCAACAGTAACAGTAAAGAAAAAACACAGTAAATGAAGACAATTATCCTTATCTTTATTTTTATTTTTATTTATAATGAATGTCACTTTGCTGCTGGAACACTGCAAATGTCCCTGGTGTGGGACAAATAAAGGAATATATTATTATTATTATTATTATTATCATTATTATTATTATTATTACTACAGTGAAATTCTTTGTTTTGCACACAACCCAATAATATAATTCAGCAGACCTTTCTTGGGCAATGACTCGAGACGCGTGTCACCCACGTTTTGGCGCCGACAAAGGTACCGAACATTCCTATCTACTGTCAGGCTGCGGCACCCCCCCCCCCCCCCCCCCCCCGGGTCCCCCTTCATTCCCGGCGGCATAGTCATGCAGCATAGAAAAAGACTTTTCAGTCTCGTTTGCCTACTGAAAGAAAGGCATGCAATCTTGATTTAATTTCTAGGCTACTTTCCAATGTTGGACTAATTTCTCTCTGAGGATGCAGCATGCAGAAACGGGCCCTTCAGCCCAACTCGTCCATACCAACCAGAATTAATACCCTTCACAATTTTTCTCTTTCCTTGATTATGTTAACATTTTTGTCTGGTAGAAGAGAGGTGGGGCCAGTACGAAGCCTGGCAAGTGATAGGTGGCAATTGTTATCAGGCAACTGAATCATCCTACCACAACCAGAGAGCAATTCTGACCTATCTATTTCATTGGTGACTCTCAGACTATCTTTCGATCGGACTTTACTGGCTTTATCTTGCACTGCATGTTATTCCATTATCATATATCTGTACACTGTAAATTGCTCGATTGTAATTATGTATTGTATTTACGCTGACTGATTTTCAGGCAACAAAAGCTTTTCACTGTACCTCGGCACACGTGTTGATAAACTAAACTCAAAATCGAATGTTCTTCAACGTTAGAAGCATTATGTAAACACAGTTTGCTGCCCTACAAATGTGGTGAACCTTTAATTTCATTTACAACGAAAACTGGCACAATGCTCCTTCTCAGGGTAGACACAAAGTGTTGGAGTAACTCAGCGGGTCAGGCAGCGTCTCTGGAGAAAAAGGATGGGTGACATAGAAAACATAGAAAATAGGTGCAGGAGGAGGCCATTTGGCCCTTCGAGCCAGCACTGCCATTCATCGTGATCATGGCTGATTATCCACAATCAGTCGCCCTTGCCTGCCTTCTCTCCATATCCCCTGATTCCCGCTAACCCATTTCGGGTTGGGACGTTCTACAGACTCTTCTTAGTGTCCATCTTCGGCATGGTGGCACAGCGGTAGAGTTGCTGCCTTACAGCGAATGCAGCGCCGGAGACTCAGGTTCGATCCTGACTACGGGTGCTGTCTGTACGGAGTTTGTACGTTCTCCCCGTGACCTGCGTGGGTTTTCTCTGAGATCTTCGGTTTCCTCCCACACTCCAAAGACGTACAGGTTTGTCCCTAGTGTGTGTAGGATAGTGTTAATGTGCGGGGATCGCTGGGCGGCGCGGACCCGGTGGGCCGAAGGGCCTGTTTCTGCGCTGTATCTCTAAATCTAAAAAATCTAAATCTAAATCTAAACCAGCATCTGCAATTCCTTTCCACACATTCCATGTCAGGGTATCTGTACGCATGGAGTTTATGTAGGAAGGAACTGCGGATGCTGGTTTAAACCATATACATAGACACTAAAAAGCTGGAGTAACTCAGCGTGTCAAACAGCATCGCTGGAGAAAAGGAATATCTGATGTTTCGGGGTCGAGACCCTTTTCTCCAGAGATGCAGTCTGACCCTTGAGTTACTCCAGCTTTTTGTGTCTGCAAGTAGTGATTTTAATGTTCCATTTCAGTACATATGACAATTAAACACTCTTGACTCTTAACTCTTGAAATGAGCTTACACCATTGATCCAAAGAAGGGTCCTGACCTGAAATGGAGAAGCAAGGAACTGCAGATGCGGGTTTATGAAAAAAGAGTTAGAGTAACTCAGTGGGTCAGGTTAGCATCTCTGGAGAACATGGATTGGTGACTTTGCAGGGAGGGATCTTTTTCAAACTGATTTTGCTAGCCTTTGTCTAACCATCTGTAAATTAAAAATCCCCCTCGCCTATATATACACCTATCACTTACCAGGCATTGTACCACTCCCACCTCTCTTCCGGGTTTCTCTCTCACCCCCCCCCCCCCTCCCCTTCATCACAATCAGTCCAAAGAAGGGTCCCGACCCGAAAAGTCACCTTTCCACGTTCTTCAGAGATGCTGCCTGACCCGCTGACGTTCTCCAGCTGACTTTCTCCGGCACTTTGTGTCTGTCCTTACCCGAAATTTCACCTACCTATGTGACCCGCTAAGTTACTCCAGCACTTTGTGTATTTTTTCCTTGTAAACCAGCATCAGCAGTTGCATGTGTCTGCACTGTTTAAACATTGATCTGTTGTTTTTTACTAGTTAAGAACAGATGAGCTTTGTTTGGAAAATCTGGTTTATTGTCAGAGCAGATGACGAAATGACAGAATTCTGATTTGATTTTTTGCAGGGAAATCACAGTGTAACCTTGAACTATACCCATAATCGGGTGTTGCAGGTGACATGGACATCTGATATGCCTCTCAAATGCACATCCTACTTAGTGAGGATACGTTCCATTGGCAATGATGAGAAGTTTCTCTTCACTGGTAGAAGAGCATGGAGTGAATGGAGCCCACCATTAAAACTTGATGGTAAAGTCAATATAGTCAATAAGGCTTTACACATGCAACTGCACAGTGAAATTATTTTTGCATGTATTACACATGTGGGCGCCAACATTTTTGGCGCCTTTATTCGAAGTAAAAAAGTCCGGTCGGCCCGCGCACTCAACGTACTGACAGTTCCCGCGAATCAACGTCCCTCTCCTCTCCTCGCCCGGCCATCATTGTATCCCCCGGGAGCTCCTCCTGCATCCGACGTGAAAGTGGTGGAATAATTCCCCCCCCGTTCACCCCTCGTGCCCAACTTCTCCATTTCCCTCACAATTACGTTGTCTGACGAGCCTTCGAACGGGTTCCCCGGTTCTGCCGGAGACCATGGCGGGTGATCTGGGCCTACCAGGCGGGTCATGCGAGGTCGGTCCGCGGTGGGCGAGTCGGGCCTGCTGTCTGCCGGGAGCGAATCCACTTGATGACCTGCAGTAGCTATCATAATAGTATCATACAATATAAGAAGAGGCATATCGTACTCCAGTGCGAAAGAGACAAAGGTTTGATTGTTGCGATGAAGTGAACAAGTTTGGGGCGGCATGGTGGCGCGACAGTAGGGTGGCTGCCTCACAGCGAATGCAGCGCCAGAGATCCGGGTTCGATCCTGACTACGGGTGCCGCCTGTACGGAGTTTGTACGTTCTCCCCGTGACCTGCGTGGGTTTTCTCCGATATCTTCGGTTTCCTCCTACACTCCAAAGACGTACAGGTATGTAGGTTAATTGGCTTGGTAAATGTAAAAATTGTCCCTAGTGGGTGTAGGATAGTGTTAATGTGCGGGGATTGCTGGTCGGCGCGGACCCAGTGGGCCGATAGGCCTGTTTCCGCGCTGTATCTCTAAACTAATCTAAAGTATGATGCATGGGGTTCATTGTTATGAAGCTGCGCTGTATGTAGAGTCAAAGTGATGGACCATGGAAATGGGCCCTTCAGTCCACTGAGTCCCTGCTGACCAGTAATCACCCAACCTTAAATCTACATTAATAGAGCATCATCAGAGGCACTCTGGCCACGCTCTCATTTGACTCCTACCATCGGAACGAAGATCCAGGAACCTGAAATCAGTGACCTCCAGGTTCAAGAGCTTCAGCCTAACTCTTATAATCATAGAGTCATGCAACACGGAAACAGGCCCTTCAGCTCAACTTACCCATGCTGACCAAGATACCCAATCTAGATTAGTTCCACCTGCTTGTGTTTGGCCCATATCCCTCTAAACCTATCCTATCAGTGGATGCTTACCTACTGTAGATTTTCAGAAAGCCTTTGATAAGGTGCCACACGTGAGGCTGCTAAGGAAGATGAGAGCCCACGGTATCAAAGGGCAGATACTAGCATGGATAGCAGGCTGGCTGGATGGCAGAAGACAAAGCGTGGCAATAAAGGGGGCCCTTTCTGGTTGGCTGGTGTCGGTACTGGGGCCGCTACTCTACACGTTGTATATTAACGATTTGGACGAGGGGATTGAACGCTTTGTGGCCAAGTTTGCAGATGATACGGAAATAGGTGGAGGGGCAGGTAGTGTAGAGAAAGCAGGGATTCTGCAGAAGGACTTGGACAGGTTGGGAGAGTGGGCAGAGAGGTGGCAAATAGAATATAGTGAAGCAAAGTGTGGAGTCATGCATTTTGGTAGTAGAAATAAAGGTGCAGACTATTTTCCAAATGGGAAGAAAATCCAGAAATCGGAGGTGCAAAGGGACTTGGGAGCACTGGTGCAGGATTCCCAAAAAGTTAATCTGCAAGTCGAAGCGGTAGCAAAGAAAGCAAACTCAATGTTGGCATTTATTTCAAGTGGGCTAGAATACAAAAACAGGGATGTAATGCTGAGGCTCAATAAGGCGCAGGTCAGGCCGCATTTGGAATATTGTGAGCAATTTTGGGCACCGTATCTGAGTAACGATTTATCTGGCCCTGGGGAGGGTCCACAGGAGGTTTGCAAGAATGATCCCAGGAATGAGTGTGTTAACATATGATGAGCGTTTGACGGCACTGGGCCTGTACTCACCACCGGGTGGCGCCACGATGGCAACCTCGCTTACAGTCTGTCTGTCTTTTTTGTCTTTTTTTGTTATTATTTAGTGTGCTTTAAAAGTATGTGTTAATGTTCTCTGGTTTGTTTTATGTGGGGTTGGGCGGGGAGTTTGGGGGAAACTTTTTTTCAATCTCTTACCTTGCCGGAGACGCGATTGTTTTCCGGATCGTACCTCTGGTCGCTCTGCGGCCTAAAATCATGGTGTGGGAGGCCTTGCCTGGGACTGACTGCAGGGCCATGGACTTACCATCATTGCCTGGGATCGACGCTCCAACCGCGGCCTGCGGACTTCAACATCGAGGAGCTTGCAGTCTCGGGTAGAGACCGATGTCTGGAGCTCCAAACGATGCAGGTTTCAACTAGCTCCGACCCCGGGTCCGATCGCTCGGCGCGGGGGAGCTGAGATTACCCCCCCCCCCGATGCAGGAGCTTGATCGCCCCGATCCGGAGGGCCCAAACACCGCCGGATATGGGAGTCAAGATCATCCCATCAACGGAAGGCTCGAGGCCCCCGACCGCTGGAGGACAAAGAAGAGAAGACATTGAACGTTTTTTCCACCTTGCATCACAATGAGGAATGCGGAGGAGTCACTGTGGTGGATGTTCATGTTAAAATGTATTTTGTGTGTTCTGTTGCTTTATGACTTTATGGCAAAACAAATTCCTTGTATGTTGCAAAACATACTTGGCTAATAAAGTATGATTATGATTATGATTACTTGCTGGAGTTTAGAAGAATGAGGGGGAACCTCATTGAAACATACAGAATAGTGAAAGGGTTGGATAGAGTGGATGTGGAGAGGGTGTTTCCACTAGTGGGAGAGTCTAGGTTTAGTCATAGCCTCAGAATTAAAGGACGTTCCTTTAGGAAGGAGATGATGAGCAATTTCTTTAGTCAGAGGGTGGTGAATCTGTGGACTTCTTTGCTGCAGAAGGCTGTGGAGGCCAAGTCAATGGATATTTTTAAGGCAGAGATAGATAGATTCTTGATTAGTACGGGTGTCAGGAGTTATGGGGAGAAGGCAGGAGAATGGTGTTTGGAGGGAGGGATGGATCAGCCATATTGAATGGCGGAGTAGACTTGATGAGCCGAATGGCCTAATTCTGCTCCTGTCACTTATGACCTATCCATGTACCTGTACAAATGTTGTTATAGTCTTCTGGAGGTGGAGGTAGTTGAGGCAGGTACTGTAACAGCATTTAAAATTGGTAAACTGGGGCCAATTTACAGAGGCAAATTAGCCTACGAACGTGCATGTCCTTTGGGATGTGGGAGGGAGCTTGCGATCCAAAGGGAAACCCACAAGATCACAGGGAGGATGTGCAAGCGCCACACAGACAACGCCGGAGGTGGGGATCGGACCCATGTATCTGGTGCTGTGAGGTAACGGCTCTACCCACTGCGCTGCCACATGTCATGGTGTAATCTGTTGTAGGTGATAATAACTACGTTGTCATGTTATTTTGCAGGCCGGGATGTGTCTGACCAAACCTTCATTGAAATCTATCCCGTGGATGGCAGTGTTCGGGAAGCAGGTTCCAGTCCAGCGTTTTGCTGTGTCGCTGGTAAAGGAGAACGTGCGGAGGCATTAACTTTTGACAACTTAACTTCATTCATCAAATTAAGTGACAGGAGCCTGACCATCAGAGTGCCGAATGTCTCTCCATCAAGAGAATCTGGAGCAAATGTTGTTTGCACGATATCCGGGGGAAAATATGATGGAGCAATTATATTTATTGGCTGTAAGTAGAAGTTTGAATGGGCATGAATTTGGTTACTGTTTGGACATTAAAGGAAATTGAAGTCTATGTTGGGTGTGTGTACATCGGGAGGACAGGCACTCCCCATCCTACGTAATGGTTACGTTCCACGATCCCTTGCGCAAGTCAGATTTTATGTAAGTCAGAATCACCATCCCCGTCCCCTGCCCGAAATAACCCACTGAGAGTATTAACTGCCTCAGCGGCGTCTGCCTGTGTCTGGGGCACCTATTCCACGTCTGGCCCGTCTCCATGCTCCACCTCGAAACTAAACTCCAAAGCTGATGGAGAAATGAAGGTACAAAGTGCTGGGGTAACTCAGTGATTCAGGCAGCATCTTTGGAGAACAGGGCGGCACGGTGGCGCAACGGTAGATTTGCTGCCTTACAGTGAATGCAGCGCCGGAGACCCGGGATCGATCCCGACTACGGGTGCTGTCTGTACGGAGTTTGTACGTTCTCCCGGTGACCTGCGTGGGTTTTTCTCAGAGATCTTCGGTTTCCTCCCACACTCTAAAGACGTACAGGTATGTAGGTTAATTAGCTTGGTAAATGTAAAAAATTGTCCCGAGGACAGAGTTAATGTGCGGGGATTGCTGGTCGGTGCGGACCCGGTGGGCCGAAAGGGCCTGTTTCCGCGCTGTATCTCTAAACTAAACTAAACATTGTGGTGGGGGGGGGGGGGGGGGGGGGGGGGAGAGAGAGAAAGCAGGAAGAGAGGTGGGAGCAGGAATAAATCTGGCAAGTGATAGGTGGATCCAGTTGAGGTGGGGGGAGGTTGATTGGCCGATGAAAATTGATGAAAATTGTGAACCCAGAGGAGGGAAGGGGAGGGGGTATGGGAGAATTGGGTGCAAATCCAAGTGGGGCACAGGGAAGAGAGGGGGAATGGGGGGGGGAGGAAGGAGGTGGTTTATTTGTAGGTTAGTTACCTAAAATTGAAGAATTCAATATTCATACCGTGTAGGAAGGAACTGCAGATGCTGGTTTATACTGAAGATAGAATACAAAATGCTGGAGTAACTCAGCGGGACAGGCAGCATCTCTGGGGGGGAAAAGGAACAGGTGATGTTTTGGGTTGGAACCTTTCTTCAGACTGGAAGCTAGGTGTAAACGAGTTAGACAATGAAACTCACCAGGATAACAGTGAAACTAGTACAACAACTAGGGTGGGGGAGGGACGGAGAGAGAAGGGATGAAAGGGTTACTTGAAATTAGCAAAATCAATATTCATATCACTGGGTTGCAAGCTGCCCAAGTGAAATATGAGGTGCTGCTCTTCCAATTTACATTTGGCCTCACTCTGACAGTGGAGGAAGCCCAGGACAGAAAGGTAAGTGTGGGAATGGGAGAAGGAGTTACAGTGTTTAGCAACCTGGAGATCATGTAGGTCCAGGCGGACTGAGCGAAGGTGTTCAGCGAAACGATCACTCCGTCTACGTTTGGTGTGGGGTCTTGACCCGAAACCTCACCAATTCATTTTCTCCTGAGATGCTGCCTGACCCGCTGAGTTCCACCAGCATTTTGTGTCTATCTTCAATTTTCATACTGTGGTGTAGACACAAAATGCTGGAGTAACTCAGCGGGTCAGGCAGCATCTCGGGAGAGAAGGAATGGGTGACATTTCGGGTCGAGACCCATCTTCAGACTGATGTCAGGGGAGGGGGCGGGACAAAGATAAGATGTTGTCGGAGACTGGAAGACAAGTGGGAAAACTGGGAAGGGGGAGGGGATAGAGAGGGAAAGCATGGACTACCTGAAGTGGAAGAAGTCAACGTTCATGTCGCTGGGGTGCAAACTGCCCAAGCGAAATATGAGGTGCTGTTCCTCCAATTTGCTAATGGGCCTCACTCTAACAATGGAGGAGGCCCAGGACAGAGAGGTTGGTGTGGTGATAGGAACGGGAGTTAAAATGTTTAGCAACCAGGAGATCAGCAGGCCTTGGCAGAAGCTGCATGACTGTTTTAAAAAAGGTCTGTGTTATTATTTCATTATTTTTAATTTCTGATTTAGATCCGCCTGACACACCAAAAAATGTCAGCTGTGAAACGCGTGATTTACAAACGCTAAACTGCTCCTGGGACCCAGGAAGGTCGACTGGGCTAGTCTCAATGCGTAGGACAATCTACCGTCTCAACACCGGGTAGGTTTCAATATCCATGTCTTCCGTTTTTGTGAATTTTATTTGATTGTCAGGTGGCAGGTGTTTCTTGCAACTATGAACAAGGAGGCCATTCCGTTTATTGATTGAATCAGTTCCAATTCCATTCTGCTACTGTGTGTAGGAAAGAACTGCAGATGCTGGTTTAAATCGAAGGTAGACACAAAATGCTGAAGTCTGAAGCAGGGTCTCGACCCGAAACGTCACCCATTCCTTCTCTCCAGAGGTGCTGCCTGTCCCGCTGAGTTACACCAGCATTCTGCTACTATTTCCCTGTAACTTCTCATCTCTCACGTGCCCATCAACTCTCCTTTAATTCTCCTGCTACTTATCTACACCGTGGGTAATTTGTAATGCTCCTCTAGCCAGGCATCTACCACTCATTTTCAAGATGGCCAAGCCGTTGTGTTTGGCTGCCTGTCGTCGCTCACCTGGATATCGTAGTGTTCTTCGAGCCACTTTAGTTTACGACCGCCGAACCCTCCTGTTGATCCGACCCTCCGTCGTCGACTTCTTCAGTCCAGGTCCCGGACAAAGTTTCTTCCAGCGATCGCTCCTCGATGAACTCCCGGTAGATGTGCGGGCCCAGCCTTATATCCACCGCCGCACGCACCACGCTAGGAGGCGGGGTAAACGCGCGGGAACTTTCGAAAATTTAAAAAACCTCGCCCGCGCTCATCCAACAGCGGCCTACCTCGCCCAGCGCTGCGAAGTCGGACCTGGTCGACCTTACAGCTCCATCCACCGGCGCTCCCTCGAGCTCAGGTATGCCGCTCTTCGACCGATCATCCCGGTCCCTGGACTGCCGGCCCGTGGGCTCCCAGCAAGGCCATCTGTGAAGCGCAGCGGCGTGGTCTCCCTGAACCTCCGCCCGCTGGCGTGGGAGCCGCTACCGGACCGAAGCTCACCTGTTGTCCCTACTGTCCCTACTAAAGTGTCCCTGATCAACGTAAGATCCCTCCAAAACAAGACTTTCATCCTCAACGACTTCTTCATCACCCGTGGATTGGACTTCCTACTGCTCACAGAATCCTGGCTTAACCCTGGTGAGCTTGCTCCACTCGTGGAACTCTGTCCTGATAACTGTCACTTCTTCACCTCGCCTAGGCTCTCCGGACGCGGTGGGGGCTTAGCCACTGTGTTTAAGAAACATTTCAACTGCCGCCTCCTGAACGCTGATCATTTCTCCAGTTTCGAGGTGCAACTAATTAAAGTAGGCCTAGCCTATCCCCTCTTAATTGTTCTTGTGTATCGCCCACCAAAAATGCATAAGGACTTCATCACCCAATTTGCTGATCTGATTTCTAGCATTTTGCCCAAATTTGACCGGATCATGATTCTTGGTGACTTTAATATTCATGTTTGCTGTCCCACTAAGCCTCTTGTGAGTGAATTTATGCACCTGGTTGAGTCCTTCAATCTGACTCTTCACACCACGGGACCCACTCACAAGTTAGGCCATACTCTCGACCTAGTGTTATCGTCCGGATTCCCAATCAACAACATTGAAACTACTGAAGCCTGTCTATCGGACCACAGCGCTATCATTTTTGACGCATCTCTGCCTTTATCTCCCGCAAAATCTCATCTCCCTGTTCGCTACTCCCGCGACATAAATTCATTGACTGCCAGTAAATTCTCCGAGGCTCTCACAGCTGCCCCCAACATCTGCACTATTGAGGCCTCTCCCCCCCATCTCAGCACTGAGGATCTCGCCTCTTTATTTAATATCACTTGCTCTTCCATCCTGGATTCTATCGCTCCCCTTAAAATGAAAAAGCCTAAGCCCAAAGGTCGGCCGTGGCTCAATGACACCACCAAAGCCCTAAGAAGGGAGTGCAGAAAATCAGAAAGGAGATGGAAATGTGACAAGCTTCAAATTTCCTTCGAAATTCTGAGAAACAATCTTCTCAAATACCAGGAAGCAGTAAAGTCTGCTAGAGCACAATACTTCTCCGACCTTATTTCCAAAAACTCTCATAACTCCAGGGTCCTATTTAGAACAATTACCTCTGTCATATGTCCCGCCCCCAGTACCAGCTTAGTTGGGTCCCCTGCTAAGTGCGAAGAATTCGCTAAATTTTTCACCAACAAAGTTGAGAATATTAGAATGAACATTTCCCCTCCCACCCGTGACCTAGCTGTCTCACTAGTCTGTTCATCTAAATTGGACTGCTTCCAACCCGTCACTCTATCCTCCCTTGCAAAGCTTATCTCCGCTATGAAACCTGCAACCTGCCCCCTTGATCCTGCCCCCACTGCCCTTCTGAAGGATGTCATTGCAATAGCTGGTCCCAGCATCCTCTCTATTATCAACAGTTCTCTGGCCACTGGCACTGTTCCAACCAGTTTCAAGCACGCGGTGGTCCAGCCCCTACTGAAAAAACCTAACCTAGACCCCACCTTGCCTAGCAACTACAGACCCATTTCCAAACTGCCATTCCTGTCAAAAGTCCTTGAAAAGGCAATCCTTAACCAATTAGTGCCCTACCTGCACCAAAACACCATCCTGGAAAGTTTCCAGTCAGGTTTCAGAGCCCACCACAGCACAGAGTCTGCCTTGTTGAAGGTACACAACGACCTGCTTCTCGCCATCGACACCGGCGACTGTGCAATCCTGCTCCTTCTCGACCTCAGCGCAGCATTCGATACAGTGGACCACACCATCCTTATTGACCGTCTCCGGTACGCGGTTGGCATTGATGGCACTGCCCTGAGCTGGTTCGCTTCGTACCTCAAAGATAGGAGTTTCGCCATCAACATAGGCAGTTATTCCTCTGCTCCAGCTAGCCTCTCCTGCGGAGTTCCACAAGGCTCAATCCTAGGCCCCATTCTCTTTTCTCTATACATGCTCCCCCTTGGCCAAATCATTCAAAGGCACGGCATTTCTTTCCACTGCTATGCCGATGACACTCAGCTTTACCTCCCCCTGAAACCCAACAACCAGTCAAATTTAAACAGCCTCTCACACTGCCTTGAGGACATAAAATGTTGGATGGCACAGAACTTCCTCCAATTAAATGAGAGCAAGTCTGAGGTCATCCTATTCGGCCCCCCCGACTCCATCAAATTGATAACAGGCAGTCTTGGAAGCCTATCCTGCCTAGTCAAACCGCATGTCAAAAACCTCGGCATGATATTTGACTCTGCATTAAAATTTGATAAGCAAGTCAACGCTGTGGTAAAAGCCAGCTTCTTCCAACTTCGAACCATAGCTAAAATCAAACCTTTCCTCAAATTCGACGACACAGAAAAAATCATTCACGCTTTCATTTCCTCCCGCCTAGACTACTGCAACTCCCTATACACTGGGATCAGCCAATCTTCCCTGTCCCGCCTGCAACTGGTCCAAAACGCCGCAGCGAGACTCCTGACGGGTACCCGTAAAAGGGACCACATCACCCCGATTCTGGCCTCTCTCCACTGGCTCCCTGTACGGTACAGAATCAACTTCAAGCTCCTCCTATTCACGTATAAAGCCCTAAATGGACACTCCCCCCCCTACATCAAAAATCTTCTAACCCCCCTCTCTAACTCCAGGTCCCTCAGATCGGCCGACTTGGGGCTATTCACTATCCCACGGTCTAGGCTTAAACTCAGGGGTGACCGCGCTTTTGCGGTTGCAGCTCCTAGACTGTGGAACAGCATCCCTCTCCCGATCAGAACTGCCCCCTCCATCGACTCCTTTAAGTCCAGGCTCAAAACATATTTCTACTCCCTAGCGTTTGAGGCTCATTGAGGAGGCGCTGTGAACTGTTTGCGTGCTACTGTATGTTTTCATTTTTGTTTTCTATTGGAACCTAATTCAAATGTACAGCACTTTGGTCAACGTGGGTTGTTTTTAAATGTGCTATACAAATAAAATTGACTTGACTTGACTTGACTCTCTGTGCAAAACAAAAAGACTGCTATTGCACCCGGTGCTCTTGGCAATTAAACACTCTTTAGTCTTGGCTGTGTTTTGCATTGTGGTGTCTTGTCAACTCTGATAGGTAAAAGGGATCCTATGAGATAATTTCAAGTAAATGGAATTGTCCTAGTGTCTTGGATATTATTTCCATTCCAAACAACATCAATCAGTAATAGATACTGAGTGCTAGAGTAACTCAGCGGGTCAGGCAGCATCTCTGGAGAACATGGATAGGTGACGTTTCACAGAGTGCTGGAGTAACTCAGCGGGTCAGGCAGCATCTCTGGAGAACATGGATAGGTGACGTTTCACAGAGTGCTGGAGTAACTCAGCGGGTCAGGCAGCATCTCTGGAGAACATGGATAGGTGACGTTTCACAGAGTGCTGGAGTAACTCAGCGGGTCAGGCAGCATCTCTAGAGAGCATGGATAGGTGACACTTTGGGTCGGGACCCTCCCAAAATCAGCCTGTTATTTTAGGCTTATGAGACCAAATTGCGTCGATACTTAAGATAGACATAAAATGCTGGAGTAACTCAGCGGGACAGGCAGCATTTCTGGATAGAAGGAATGGGTAACCTTTCAGGTCGAGACCATTCTTCAGACTGAGAGTCAGGGGAGAGGGAGACACAGAGATATCACGCTGCCTCAGCAAGGTCACCCGCATAATCAAGGGCGAGCCTCACCCCGGCCACTCCCTCTTGTCCCCACTTTATCGGGCAAGAATAATTAATTTATTGTCACATGTACCGAGGTACAGTGACAAGCTTTTGTTGCGTGCTAACCAGTCAGCAGAAAGACAACATATTATTACAATCGAGCCGTCCACAGTGTTTCGATTAAGGGAATATTGTGAAGAGGTACAGAATGGTGAAAACACACACCTCCAGATTCAGGGACAGTTTCTTCCCAGCTGTTTTGACCTCGGCAAGGCCAGCAGCATAATCAAGGACCAGTCTCACTCCCTCTTCTCCCCTCTCCCATCAGGCTAGAGGTACAGAAGTGTGAAAACGCACACCTCCAGATTCAGGGACAGTTTCTTCCCAGCTGTTATAAGGCAACTGAACCATCTGATCACCAACTAGAGAATGGTCCTGACCTCCCATCTACCTCATTGGAGACCCTCGGACTATCTTTAATCAGATTATACTGGAAATTTTATCCCGGCTGGTACCTTCCACTAAACGTTACACTGAAAGTTATTCCCTTTATCTTGCACTAAAGTTTATTCCCTTTATCCTCTATCTGTACACTGTGGACAGCTTGATTGTAATCATGTATATTTGTTTCCGCTGACTGGATAGACAATAGACAATAGGTGCAGGAGTAGGCCATTCAGCCCTTCGAGCCAGCACCGCCATTCAATGCGATCATGGCTGATCACTCTCAATCAGTACCCCGTTCCTGCCTTCTCCCCATACCCCACGCAACAAAAAGCTTTTCACTGTGCCTCGGTACACGTGACAATATACTAAACTAAATTATTTTATTGTCATGTATCTGTGGGCAGTCTCAACAGTAGTTTTCACATTTTTACATTTGAATTGTATACTTGATCACCAACTCTTTATCATTCTGTAGGTCACAGAACCCTTTTCTATGTGAGAAAGCTTCTCAGGTTTATCCAGATTACTGGTGCGCTTACCACATTTCAAACATCAGTGGTAAAACCAACGTAACAATACATGGGAAAAACCCGCTGGGGGAAGCCGAGTCCAGCATACCTGTTGATGTGACCCGTGTCTGTAAGTATATCAAATGAAAGAAAAGCCTCTCCTGATATTTTTGCTGTGTTTAAGTTTAACCTAACAGGTATAACAGGTATAACAGACCTTTATTTGTCGTTCGGTACCGAAGTACCGAACGAAACTACATCGCAGTCATAGAAAAAAAAAAAAGAACACAAGACACATAACCCCAACACAAACGTCCATCACAGTGACTCCAAACACCCCCTCACTGTGATGGAGGCAACAAAACTTCCCCAGGGTACTGAAGCTTCGCCAATAGCCCAGTCCAACTGGATTGGCAGACTGTTTGACCAGGTTATCCATAAAACAAATCTGCATAGCTGAAGGAATGTGTCAGAAGGATGAAACCGAAGATGGATACAAAATGCTGGAGTAACTCATCGGGACAGGCAGCATCTCTGGAGCGAAGGAATTGGTGACATATCGGGTCGAGACCCTTCTTCAGACTGGTGCCAGTCTGACGTCCAGTCTGGACATCAGTCTGAAGAAGGGTCTTGACCCGAAACGTCACCCATTCCTTCTCTCCAGAAATGCTGCCTGACCCGCTGAGTTACTGCAGCATTTTGAATTGAATTGAATAGGTTTACTGGCCAAGTATGTACACATACAAGGAATGTGCCATGGCGCTCCGCTCGCAAGTAACAACACGAACACACAGTAAGCAATTAAGAATAAAGCATAAAACATTAAAACATTAGGAATAAAACATTATATTTTGTGTCTATCTTTAGCTGAAGGAATGTGTTGTTTCTTATTCTTTTGAGGGCAACTTGATGGATTTCTGCTTGCAAATAAGTCAAGTCAAGTCAATTTTATTTGTATAGCACATTTAAAAACAACCCATGTTGACCAAAGTGCTGTACATCAGTTCAGGTACTAAGAACAAACATACAATGGCACACAAACATAACAGCACATACATAAACAGTTCACAGCGTCCCCTCAGAGGGCCTCAAACGCTAGGGAGTAGAAATAGGTTTTGAGCCTGGACTTAAAGGAGTCGATGGAGGGGGCAGTTCTGATGGGCAGAGGGATGCTGTTCCACAGTCTAGGAGCTGCAACCGCACCCCTGAGCTTAATCCTAGACAGCGGGATAGTGAGTAGCCCCAAGTCGGCTGACCTGAGGGACCTGGAGATAGAGTGGTGGGTTAGAGGATTTTTTATATGGGGGGGGGGGGGGGGGGGGGGCAAGCCCGTTTAGGGCTTTGTATGTGAATAGGAGGAGCTTGAAGTTGATTCTGTACCGTACTGGGAGCCAGTAGAGAGAGGCCAGAATCGGGGTGATGTGCATTTTGGTACATCTTCTATAGACTAAAACTCTCGTTTGTTTGTTTGTTTGTTTGTTTGTTCCTGAACTACAGCCAAAACGGTACACGATAGCGCGACAATTTTAGGCCCATCTTACTCAACGTCGTCCTTTTGGTGCTAATGGAAGAAGTTTCATTGAAATTGGGGTTATATTTTTTAAGTTATTCACATTTTAAAGTTTAAACCTATCTCCTAGGGACGGAGGGAGGGAGGGAGATGGAGGAGGAGAGGAGGGGGTGGGGGGGAAGGAGGGAAGGGGGATAAGGGGGGTTGAGGGGGTGGAGTGGAGGGGAAGGGGAAGGCGGGAGGGGAGGAGAAGGGATAGGGGGGAGGGGAGGGGAAGCGATGGAGGGGAGGGGAAGGGATGGGAGGAGGGGAGGGGGGGGTGGAGGGAGGGGGTGGAGTAGGGGGAGGGAGGCGGGAGTGGGGGGGAGGAGGTGGGGAGTGGAGAGGGTGGTGCACCAATGCAGGAGAGGTTTGGGCCCAACGGGTCCGCTTGGTTTAGTTGTTATTATAAAGCCTGTGGTAGAGAGCTTTCCACTAAACATGACTGGTATTGAATGTAGGATACTGCATGGAAACGCGGACCATCGATCACCTGTTCACATCACTTCTATGATATCTCACAGTGATTGCCCCTGTAAGAAAATTTGCAATGTGCCCCTGTAATTGGTTCTGATTGAATGAAAGATACAGCACGGAAACAGTCCCATTAACCCGTCCGAGTCCACGCCGACCATCGATTATCCATTCACACCAGTTCTGCTTCATCCCACTACATACTACCAGGCCGATTAACCAACAAACCTGCACGTCTGGGATATGGGAATATGGAAAACCAGCAAAGAGCAAAGAGGTCCTTCTACAGTTGTACCGGGCCCTGGTGAGACCGCACCTGGAGTAGTGTGTGCAGTTTTGGTCTCCAAATTTGAGGAAGGATATTCTTGCTATGGAGGGCGTGCAGCGTAGGTTCACTAGGTTAATTCCCGGAATGGCGGGACTGTCGTATGTTGAAAGGCTGGAGCGATTGGGCTTGTACACACTGGAATTTAGAAGGATGAGGGGGGATCTTATTGAAACATATAAGATAATTAGGGGATTGGACACATTAGAGGCAGGAAACATGTTCCCAATGTTGGGGGAGTCCAGAACAAGGGGCCACAGTTTAAGAATAAGGGGTAGGCCATTTAGAACGGAGATGAGGAAGAACTTTTTCAGTCAGAGAGTGGTGAAGGTGTGGAATTCTCTGCCTCAGAAGGCAGTGGAGGCCAGTTCGTTGGATGCTTTCAAGAGAGAGCTGGATAGAGCTCTTAAGGAAAGCGGAGTGAAGGGGTATGGGGAGAAGGCAGGAACGGGGTACTGATTGAGAGTGATCAGCCATGATCGCATTGAATGGCGGTGCTGGCTCGAAGGGCTGAATGGCCTACTCCTGCACCTATTGTCTATTGTCTATTGTCACCCAGTTTGCACCCGCTTGGTCACAGGGAGAATGTGCAAACTCCACACAGACAGCACCCGAGGTCAGGATTGAACCCGGGTCTCTGGTGCTGTAAGGCAGCAGCCCGACCAGCTGTATGACTGTGCTGCCCTGCGCTCTGGAAAAATAATTAACTGAAGCTATCAGTCCTCTTACAAATTCTTTATCTGGTTGAAATAGCACCGTTGATTTTACTTTAAGAAGTAATGTTTTTCCAAGATGCTTGCAAGAGTTTCATATCCCTTTTTATGCTCCTTCCAGTTCACCCTTTTGCTCCTTATGAATTGAGACGAGAAGGGATAACAAGGCACAGTGTGACCGTGACCTGGTCAGATCGAGTGGATTACACAGGCATTGACTTGGATTGTGAGATTGTGATCCACAATAACCTTGGGAAAACTATGACAGTAAGTAAATACCATATCGTCAAACCACGTTTCTCTTGATCTTCAGTGACGTTGTTAGTTTTTGCTGGGCTTGACCTATCATATCATCATATCATATATATACAGCCGGAAACAGGCCTTTTTCGGCCCACCAAGTCCGTGCCGCCCAGCGATCCCCGTACATTAACACTATCCTACACCCACTGGGGACAATTTTTACATTTACCCAGCCAATTAACCTACATACCTGTACGTCTTTGGAGTTGACTTTCCGAAGGAGCTTTTCCCTCTGTGTGAATCTGAATGCTGCAGCCCAGATTTAATTTGGGATGGTGGGGTGAACATGATCACCACCTGTTGCTGCAATGTTTCTGTGGTTGGACCTTTTACGTTGGGCCAAGTGCCATCAAGAGTCTTGGACAGATAAATATCGGAAGGGAAATGCAAAGGTGTTTCGACGGGCAAGAATGAAATCGCCTGCCTTGGGAAAATTGGCCAAAAAATGGTGGATATATTTGAGTTTGGTTTATAGTCACGTGGACTGAGGTACAGTGAAAAGCTTTTGTTGCATGCTAACCAGTCAGTGGAAAGACTATACATGATTACCATCGAGCCATTTACAGTGTACAGATACATGATAAAGAGAATAATGGGAATAACGTTTAGTGGAAGGTAAAGTCCGATCAAAAATAGTCTGAGGGTCTCCAATGAGGTAGATAGTATATACACACACACACACGCGCACACGCACACCTGTGTATGTATGTGGATGTACCCGGGTCTCTGGCTCTGTAAGCCCGCAACTCTGCCGCTGTGCCACTGTGCTGCCCAGTGTGTCCCTGTTTATATTTTTGATTTCTAGGACATGAAGCTTTTGATATCTATTTGTTTAATCTGTGAATATTTTTCTTTGGCAGCGTAATCACTCGGTGACTGGAAAAGCAACGAATCGACGGCACACAATAACATTGACTGGTTTAAAGCCCAACACAGAGTATTCTATCAGAGCTCGATATTCATCCGTACATTTTTGGAAGTGGAGTGGATGGAGCGACGTCGCACACGCCAAAACTGACATTGCTCGTGAGTAACTGGGAAAGGAATAATCCAGGAACATAAAGTGAGATCTACAACACCTGTAGCATCCTCCTTATTTAATTGTGATTTACAAAACCAAGAAATGTTCTTGCTTGGAATTCAATGTTTGGATCTGGACACTTGTTTCTGAAGTGGCCGCACAGCGGTAGTGCTGCTGCCTCCGTGCCACAGACAGGGATTTGATCTTGACTATGGGTGCTGTCTGTACGGGGTTTGTACGTTCTCCCTGTGTCGGAAGCAGGGTCTCGACCCAAAACATCACCCATTCCTTCTCTCCAGAGATGCTGCCTGGCCCGCTGAGTCACTCCAGTGTCTACCTCCCTGTGACCACGTTGGTTTTCTCCGGGTGCTCCGGTTTCCTCCCACACTCCAAAGACGTACACGTTTGTAGGTTAATTGGCTTCAGTAAAAATTGTAAATTGTTCCTTGTGTGTGGGATAGTGCTAGTGTATGGGGTGATTGCTGGTCGGCAAGGACTTGGGAGGCCGAAGGGCCTGTTTCCACACTGTATTTCTAAAGTTTTAAATGACATTACCATGTTGGGCATTGTACATATTGACTTACAAATCATACTACCTATTGGATGTATTCTCATCCAAATTATTAAAATATATAATTATATATAACAGGCCAGACACCCCACTAGGTAGTTTTAACGTTTTAACCTACCATCAACTCCATCTACACTTCACGCCTCGGGCAAGCAGCCAACATAATCAAAGACTTGTGTGTGTCTCCCCCCCCCCCCCCCCCCGGTCATTCCTCTTCTCCCTCCTCCCTTCTGTAGAATTACAGAAGCTTGAAAGTGCACACCACCAGACTCAGGAACAGCTTCTTCCCCTCTGTTATCGGGCTTGTGAACGGTCCTTCTAATGTCCGATTCACTTCTACCCCATTGCGGCTTTTGTCTCTGGAACTGATGCGCTACTTTAATTTCATTTTAATTTCATGTTTCATGGATTTTGTGTTTTTATGGTTGTTGGCAGATCAATTTCCCTCCTGGGATAAATAGAGGTCTATTGTATCGTACAATGCTGAGAACTATATTCTGCACTCTGTGTCTTCCCCTTTGCTCTACCTACTGTACTGAGTTTGAACTGATTGTATCTATGTATGGTGTATCTGACCTGATTGGGTAGCATGCAAAACGTGGCTTTTCACTGTACCTCGGTACACATGACAATAATAAACCTAAAGCAAATAAATGAGGGCCCAGCACTAATCTTTGCAGCACACCATGGGCCTCCAATCTGAAAAGCAAACCTCCATTAACACCTTTTGGGGTATTGGCTTTACAACCCAGTGGTATAAGCTTTGATTCCCTAATTTTAAGTAACCCCTACAACCCTCTCTTCAACCCCCCCCCCCCCACTAGTAGTCCTACCAGTTTCAAAGTTCGCATGCCGGTATCTATCTCATTATCACCTCTTCCCCAGCGACAATGGGCCATTATGGGCTCCACCTTTGTCATCTGCTGCCAGCCCTGCTTTGTTCTGGCTTTTTCCTACCTCCAGTTCCCACCATACTTTCAGTCCGAAGAAGGGTTCTGACCCAAAACGTCACCTGGTCCTTCTCTCCAGAGATGCTGCTAGACCCCGCTGAGTTGCTCCAGCACTTTGTGTCTACCTTCGGTATCAACCAGCATCTGCAGTTCCTTCATACTCCATTAATACCCTTTGCCTCCTACCACCAAACCGATTTTGTACCTAATTGTTTAGTTCACACTGGATTGCACATGTTCCAACCTTCCAGACCAGCCTACAATGAGTGACCTTGTCAAAGCCTTTACTAAAGTCCATGTAGATAATGTCTAGCCCCCTGCCATCATCAGTCCTCTTGGTCATCTTTTCAAAAACCTCAATTTTATTCATGATACAACTTCCCAAGCATAAAGCCATGCTGACTGTCCCAAATCAGTCATGCTCATAATTTCTAGGAGCAGAATTAGACTATTTGGCCCATCAAGTCCACTCCGCCATTCAATCTTGGCCAATCTATCTTTCACTCTCAACCCCATTCTCCTACTTTCTCTCCATAACCCCTGACACCCATATTAATCAAGAATCTGTCAATCTCCTCCTTAAAAATACCCATTGATGTCCTCCACAGCCTTCTGTGGCAATGAATTCCACAGATTCACCACCCTCCTACCAAAGAAATTCCTCCTCATCTCTTTCTAAAGGTTCATCCATTTATTCAGAGGCTATGGTCTCTGGTCCTAGACACTCCTATTAGTGGAAACATCCTCTCCACATCCACATCCACTCCATCCAGGCCTTTCACTATTCGGTAAGTTTCAATGAGATTCCCCCATATCCATCTAAACTCCAGCAAGTGCTGTCAGACGCTCATCATATGTTAACTTTATCATCCCTAGGATCATTCTCTGCTGGATCCTCTCCAGTGGCAGCACATCCTTCCTCAGATATGGGGCCCAAAACTGCTCACAATACTCCAAATGCGGTCCGACCAGCACCCTATAAAGCCTCAGCATTGCATCCCTATTGTTACATTCTAGTCCTGTTGAAATAAATGCAGGCATTGCATTTGCCAGTCCCTAGTCTTTCCAAATAGAAACAAATCCAGTCTGTACCAACCCTCCCACTATCTTCCCCACAACTGATTTAAGGCTCATTGGCAGTGACATAAGCTTCATGCTTCTAAAAGCGTGCACCACCAGCCTCAGGAACAGCTTCTTCCCCTCTGTTATCAGGCTTCTGAACGGTCCTTCCATAAGCTAAGGTACTGTCCGATTCACCTCTACTCCATTGCGGACACTGGACTTTGTCTCTAGAACTGATGCGCTACAATGCTGAGAACTCTATTCTGCACTCTGTATCTTCCCCTTTGCTCTATCTATTGTACTTGAGTTTGACTTGATTGTATTTATGCATAGTATTGTCTGATCTGATTGTAAGGCATGCAAAACAAAGTTTTTCACTGTACCTTGGTTCACGTGACAATAATAAACGTAAACCTAAAGAGGAAATGAAATTCCCTCCTCTCCATATTTGCTCACAAATCGTTTGTCATTGCAGCTCCATCGGTGAAGCTGGATGTCTGGAGGACAGTGATGCCAAACCGAACAGTGACTGCTTACTGGAAGGTGAAGACTAGGAATGTCCTTTGTAAGGCAGATCGACACCAAAAGTTGGAGTAACTCAGTGGGTCAGGCAGCATCTCTGGAGTAAAGGAATAGGTGACGTTTTGGGTTGGGACCCTTCTTTGGACTGAGAGTCAGGGGAGAGGGAAACGGGAGGTATGAAAAGGTTCAGAACAAATTCGAGCCTGCACCAATGACCGAGGAAAGGTGAAGGCCCCTATGTTTCATTGTAGGAACAGGATGAAAGTCTTGGAATTGGCATCAAGTGTAATGAATGAAAGAAACCCTTTGGGGATATTACGATATTATGATCTTGTAGGAGGAACAAAGGACATTTGTTTATGTGAAATAAGAACAGACTATACCGGAAACCCAGCAGATTAGGTAGCATTTGTGGAGGGAGAAACAGGGTTAGCAGATCGGTTTGTGTGCTAATCTGGGGCGTGTACACCCTTGTTAAGTTGTAGGGAAAGTGGGGAAGGAGTGGATACTGAAAGAACAGCTGTGAAGAGGAGGCCAGGTTTGTAGCGGTGGTTTGTTGAAGTAGCCAGAAGGTTGATAGGATCACTGTCCACCCGATTAATTTTGCTGATTGTATGTCTTGTTCTCACCTTCCCCTCAGCCACCAATGAACCAATCTACATTCCAGATGCACAGAATCTCCCGTCTCATGCCCAGAGTAGGTGAATTGAGGACTAGAGGACATAGGTTTAAGTTGAAGGGGAAAAGATTTAATAGGAACCTGAGGGGTGACTTTTTCACACAAAGGATGGAATGAGCTGCTAGAGGAGGTAGTTGAGGCTGGGACTATCGCAACGTTTAAGAAGCTGTTAGACAGGTACGTGGACAGGACAGGTTTGGAGGGATATGGAACAAGCGCAGGCAGGTGGGACTAGTGTAGCTGGAACGTGTTGGCCGATGTGGGCAAGTTGGACCGAAGGGCCTGTTTCCACATTCTATCACTCTATGACTCTGTGGCTATGATTCTACATTATTTGATCAGCGTCTGCTTTGATCTGTCGTTTTCATACCTTGACCTTCCATTTCACTAGTCTCCCTCTCCCCTGACTCTCAATCTGAAGAAGGTTCTTGACCCAAAACGCCAAACATTCCTTCTCTCCAGAGATGCTGCCTGTCTCCCTGAGTCACTCCAGCATTTTGTGTCTATCTTTGTGTCTATTGATAGGTTAATGTGGGACATACACCGATCAGCCAAAACATCATGACCCGATGAGCCAAAACATTATGACCACCTGCCTAATATACTGTTGGTCTTCCGTGTACAGCCCCATTCGCAGCAGGGTGCGATGCACTGTGTATTGTGACACATTCCACCCGTGACCACCATTAAAATGTTCTGTGACTTGCGCCACAGTAAACCTTCTTTTGGTTCGGACCAGACGGGATAGCCTTTGTTCCCCTCGTGCATCGATGAGCCTTGGGCGCCCTGTCGCTGGTTTGTGGTTTGTCCCTCCTCAGACCACTGTCGGTAGGTACTCAACACTGCTGACTGGGAGCACCCCACAAGCCTTGCCATTTCAGAGATGCTCTGACCCAGTCGTCTGGCCAAAACAATTTGGCCCTTGTCAAAGCCGCTCAGGTCTTTACTCCTGCCCATTTCTCCTGCATCCAACACATCAACTTCAAGAACTGACTGTTCACTTGCTGCCTAATATATCCCTTGACAGGTGCCATTGTAACAAGATAATCAATGTTATTCACTTCACCTGTCAGTGGTCATAATGTTTTGGTTGATTGTTGTATAATGACAGTGAAATTGAGTTGCAATGGACTGCAGGTGCTGGAAACTTGAGTAAATCCAACTGCTGGAGAAAATCAGCAGGTCAGGCAGCATCTGGAGAAAGATTGGGTTAACGTATGATAAATGTTTTACGGCTCTGGGCCTCTACTCACTGGAGTTTAAAAGGATGAGGGGGACCTCGTTGAAACTTACGGAATGGTGAAAGGCCTAGATGGATTGGAAGTGGAAAAGATGTTTCCACTAGTGGGAGAGTCTAAGGCCAAAGTGCATAACCTCAGAATACAAGGACGTACCTTTGGAAAGGAGATGAGGAGGAATTTATTTCATCAGAGGGTGGTGAATCTGTGGAATTCATTGGAACAGACAACTCTGGAGGCCGTCATTTGGGTATTTTTAAGGCAGAGTTTGACAGATTCTTGACTAGTACGAGTGTCAGGGGTTATGGGGCGAAGGCAGGAGAATGGGGTTGAGAGAGAGAGAGAGATCAGCCATGATTGAATGGCGGAGTAGACTTGATGGGCCGAATGGCCTAATTCTGCTCCTTTCACTTATGACTTTATGAATCTCTCTTTCTTTTATAGCCACTATCAGCCCTGGAAGCCAATGGTCCAGTTTTATTCTACATTGTAACTTGGACAAAAGTGGGAAATGGTTCAATAAATAGCAATGTTGAACATGGAACTGATGTCCAGATTCATCTTGACCGAGCTGGTTACGTAATCACCATCGTGGCTCAAAACGCTGCTGGAGCGTCCCCTCCATCTGTGATCAAGATCCCTCCACAGCAAGACGGTGAGTGTTCCAAGTCTGATCAGTGACGACATTCAGAACACAGAGTGCTGGAGTAACTCAGCGGGTCAGGCAGCATCTCTGGAGAACGTGGTTAGGTGACGTTTCACAGAGTGCTGGAGTAACTCAGCGGGTCAGGCAGCATCTCTGGAGAACATGGATAGGTGACGTTTCACAGAGTGCTGGAGTAACTCAGGGGGTCAGGCAGCATCTCTGGAGAACATGGATAAGTGACGTTTCACAGAGTGCTGGAGTAACTCAGCGGGTCAGGCAGCGTCTCTGGAGAATGTGGATAGGTGACGTTTCACAGAGTGCTGGAGTAACTCAGCGGGTCAGGCAGCATCTCTGGAGAACGTGGTTAGGTGACGTTTCACAGAGTGCTGGAGTAACTCAGCGGGTCAGGTAGCATCTCTGGAGAACATGGATCCTACTCACCCATGCGAACCAAGATGGTCCCACAGAGTGGAAACAGGCCCTTCGCCCAACTTGTCCATGCCGACCAAGATGCCGCATCTATCCTAGTTCCATCTGCCCGCGTTTGGCCTAAGTGGGCAAACCTTTCCTGTGCTTGTACCTGTCCTGATATCTTGTAAATGTTGTTAATGTACCCACCACAATTACTTCTTCTGCAGCTCGTTCCATATATCCACCACCCTCTGTGTGATAAAGTTGCTGCTCAGGTTCCTATTAAATCTTTTCACTCTCACCTTAAATCGCTGCTGTGTAGTTCTTGATTCCCCGATCCTGCATAATAGACTCTGCATTCACCCTACCCCTGCCTCTTTATGATTTTATACATCTCTGTAAGATCATCTATCAACCTACCGCTCCAAGGAATAAAGCCCTAGTCTGCCTGGCGTGGAATTCAGTTTACCCAAAGTGGTTGTACTTGCAGCTGCCTCAGGAATGAATGCCAAGACTGCAATTAAGCGAAGGCTGAGTAGAGAAGGGAATTTACACCGATCAGCCTAAACATTATGACCTGATGAGCCAAAACATTATGACCACCTGCCTAATATGTTGTTGGTCCTCCGTGTGCAGCCCCATACGCAGCAGGGTGCGATGCACTGTGTATTGTGACATATTCCTCCCGTGACCACCATTAATATTTTCTGTGACTTGTGCCTTTCTGTCGGTTCGGACCAGATGCGGTTCACGCATCGATGGCCTTTGGCACCCAACACCCTGTCTGTCGCCGGTTTGTGGTTTGTCCCACCTTGGCCCACTGTCGGTAGGTACTCACCACTGCTGACCGGGAGCACCCCACAAGCTTTGCCGTTTCAGAGATGCTCTGACCCAGTCGTCTGGCCATAACAATTTGGCCCTTGTCAAAGTCGCTCAGGTCTTTACTCCTGCCAATTTCTCCCGCATCCAACACATCAACTTCAAGAACTGACTGTTCACTTGCTGCCTAATATATCCCACCCCTTGACAGGGGCCATTGTAACAAGATGATCAATGTTATTCACTTCACCTGTCAGTGGTCATAATGTTTTGGCTGATTGGTGTAGGGTTGAAGTGATGGCGTTGGTCGGTAAGGTGCTTCAATAGAACGATTTTCGCAACAGACAGTTTCTGTAATGGGTGGCGCAGCGGTAGAGTTGCTGTCTTACAGCGCCAGAGACCCAGGTTTGATCCTGACCACGGTGCTATCTGTTTGGAGTTTGTACGTTCTCCCGGTGCTTGTCCCAGAAATGGATCTGCAATTATTTATTGCAACTGCTCCACTCTTTTAAACCTCCACTCCAACAGCAGCAATCACTATCCTGTATCTGTACATTATGGGCGGCTTGATTGTAATCATGCGTGGTAGTCTTTCCACTGACTGGATAGAATGCAACAAAAAAGCTTTTCACTGTACCTCGGTACACATAACAATAGTAGACTAAACTAAACCCACCCAGGGCAGCATGGTGGTGTAGTGGTAAAGCTACTGCCACAGCGCCAGAGACCCGGGTTCCATCCTGACTATGGGTGCTTGTCCATACAGACTTTGTGCGTCCTCCCCATAACCTGTGTGGGCTGTCTCCGCAATCCAAAGACGTACAGGTTGTAGGTTAATTGACGTGGTATAAATGTTAAAATTACCCTAGCGTGTGTAGGGTAGTGTTAATGTGCGGGGGGGATCTCTGGTCAGTGGGCTGATGGCCGATTTCCGTTCTGTATCTCTAAACTTAAACTAAACTAAACTAAAAATGTGGCCTCACCAACCTGTCATAACAGTAAGTGTAACATAACATCCCAACTTCTATACTCGGTACCCTCACTGATGAAGGCCATTTCTGCGTATATTGACCTCCATTTCCTTTCTAGATGAAAACCTGGGCATTGAGAAAGCCGCTGGTGTTGGTGATGGAATCAAGGTGACTTGGCGAGGGCGCCTGGCTGAGAACTGTGGCTACACCGTGCAGTGGTGCAGGTTCCTGAGCCTACCCGTGTGTAAGGTGGATTGGAGTAGGTTTCCTCCAGATGCAACCGGTGCCACAATAAAATCAGGTGGGTGTCCATGCCGATCAATAGATCGGTTGCTCTCTTGCTCTTACCCTCTCTCACAATTTCAATCACAGTACAGTTACCGGTCATAAGTCATAGGAGCAGAATTAGGCCATTTGGCCCATCAATTCTATTCCGCCATTCAATCATGGCTGATCTCCCTCTCAACCACATTCTCCTGCCTTCTCCCCATAACCCCTGACACCCGTACTAATCAAGTATCTGCCAAACTCCGCCTTAGAAATATCCACTGACGGCCTCCACAGCCTTCTGCGGCAGCATAGAAAGGAGCCATGTTGAGCAGCGATCACTATTACACTGGTTCTATCCTACACACTAGAGAAAATTTTACAGAAACCAATTAAACTACAAACTTGTACATCTTTGGAATATGTGAGGAAATGGCATCACCCGGAGAAAACCCACGCGGTCACGGGGAGAACATGCAAACTCCACCAGACAGTACCTGTAGTCAGGATCAAAACTGGGTCATTGGAGCAGTCAGGCAGCAGCTCTACGACTGCGCCTCTCTAATGCCTTCTCAGCCGGTGAGGCCCTTATCCCTGAAATTATCAAAGAACTCTTTGCCAACTATGTGTTCCAGATCCTGACCACTCACTGTGTTTAAATCTTCATGCCACTCTGGGTTCATTTTGCTAACCACCTTCATTCTGTGTCTAGGCACAAAATGCTGGAATGACTCAGCGGGTCAGGCAGCATCTCAGGAGAGAAGGAATGGGTGACGTTTTGGGTCGAGACCTTTCTTCAGACTCTGAAGAAGGGTCTCGACCCGAAACGTCACCCATTCCTTCTCTCCCGAGCTGCTGTCTGACCCGCTGAGTTACTCCAGCATTTTGTGTCTAGCTTCGATTTAAACCAGCATCTGCAGTTTTTTTCCTTCATTCTTCGTCTGCTCATCCCTGATTCCTTTCACAGAGGACACGGTGTAGGATAGTGTTAATGTACGGGGATCGCTGGGCGGCACGGACTTGGAGGGCCGAAAAGGCCTGTTTCCGGCTGTATATATATGATATGATATGATATGATAGATCAAGCATGAAAACCAGTCAATAGACAATAGACAATAGGTGCAGGAGTAGGCCATTCAGCCCTTCGAGCCAGCACCGCCATTCAATGCGATCATGGCTGATCACTCTCAATCAGTACCCCGTTCCTGCCTTCTCCCCATACCCCCTCACTCCGCTATCCTTAAGAGCTCTATCCAGCTCTCTCTTGAAAGCATCCAACGAACTGGCCTCCACTGCCTTCTGAGGCAGAGAATTCCACACCTTCACCACCCTCTGACTGAAAAAGTTCTTCCTCATCTCCGTTCTAAATGGCCTACCCCTTATTCTCAAACTGTGGCCCCTTGTTCTGGACTCCCCCAACATTGGGAACATGTTATCTGCCTCTAATGTGTCCAATCCCCTAATTATCTTATATGTTTCAATAAGATCCCCCCTCATCCTTCTAAATTCCAGTGTATACAAGCCCAATCGCTCCAGCCTTTCAACATACGACAGTCCCGCCATTCCGGGAATTAACCTAGTGAACCTACGCTGCACGCCCTCCATAGCAAGAATATCCTTCCTCAAATTTGGAGACCAAAACTGCACACAGTACTCCAGGTGCGGTCTCACCAGGGCCCGGTACAACTGTAGAAGGACCTCTTTGCTCCTATACTCAACTCCTCTTGTTACGAAGGCCAACATTCCATTGGCTTTCTTCACTGCCTGCTGAACCTGCATGCTTCCTTTCATTGACTGATGCACTAGGACACCCAGATCTCGTTGAACTCCCCCTCCTCCTAACTTGACACCATTCAGATAATAATCTGCCTTTCTATTCTTACTTCCAAAGTGAATAACCTCACTTGTAATCCCACTTTCTCATCCACTTACCTACACACACCAGGGGCAATTTACCGATGGCCAATTAATCTACAAACTTTGGGATATGAGAGGAAACCAGAGTGCCCGGGGGAACTCGTGTGATCACAGGGAGAACGTGCAACTCCACACAGACTCCCTGCTTTCTCTACGGGGCGGCACGGTGGCGCAGCGGTAGAGCTGCTGTCCAATAGAGAATGCAGCGCCGGAGGCCCGGGTTTGATCCTGACTACGGGTGCTGTTTGTACGGAGTTTGTACGATCTCCCCGTAACCTGCGTGGGTTTTCTCCGAGATCTTCGGTTTTCTCCCACACTCCAAAGAAGTATAGGTATGTAGGTTAATTGGCTTGGTAAATATTTAAAAAAATGTCCCTAGTGGGTGTAGGAATGTGTTAATGTGCGGGGATCGCTGGTCGGTGCGGACCCGGTGGGCCGAAGGGCCTGTTTCTGCGCTGTATCTGTAACCTCTAAGCAGACGGCACCCGAGGTCAGGATCGAACCCGGGTCTCTGGCGCTGTCAGGTAGCGGCTCTGCCGCTGCGCCACTGTGCCGCCATAACGAGAAAAATAACATTTAAAATTATTAATTAAGAATTTATTGTCAATCCCAAGTTGACCATGAGAGGGCCACGGTGAATTGGTTCTTCAGCCACTGCTGTCTTGTGGAGATGGAGGGATATGGATTATTTGCAGGCAAATAAAAGTTGGATCTGGCATCTTGTTCAGCACAGGCATTGTGGGCCGAAGGGCCTGTTCCTGTGTTGTATTGTTCTGTAGAAACCAAGAACTGCAGATGCTGGCTTATGCCAAAGATAGAGACAAAGAGCTGGAGTTACTCAGCGGGTCAGGCAGCTTCTCTGGAGGAAAAGAATAGGTGACGTTTCGGATCGGGACCCTCCTTTCAGTCTGATGAAAGATCCCGATCCAAAACGTCGCCCATCCTTTTTCTCCAGAGAAGCTGCCTGACTTACTGAGTTACTTCAGCACCCTGTGTCTATCTTTCTGTACTCACAAGTTCACAAGTTATAGGAGTAAAATTAGGCCATTCGGCCCATTGAGTCTACTCCGCCATTTCATCATGGCTGATCTTTGCCTCCTAATCCCATTTTTCTGCCTTCACTACACCCCGTAACCCTTGACACTGACCTAATCAAGAATTCATCTATCTCTGCCTGAAAAACATCCACAGACTTGGCCTCCACAGCCTTCTGTGGCAATAAATTCCACAGATTAAATACCCTCTGACTAAAGAAGTTCCTCCTCACCTCATTTCTAATAGAGCCCCCTTTAATTCTGAGCCTATGCCCTCTGGTCCTAGACTCTCCCACCAGTGGAAACATCCTCTCCACATCCAATCTATCTACGCCTTTCATTATTCTGTAAGTTTCAATGAGGTCAACCTCCTAAACTCCAGTGAGTACAGGCCCAGTGCTGTCATCATATGCTAACCCACTCATCCCTGGGATCATTCTTGTAAGCCTCCTCTGAACCATCTCCAGAGCCAGCACATACTTCCTCAGATACGGAGCCCAAATTTGCTCAGTACTCCAAATGCGGCCTGACCAGCACGTTATAGAGCCTCAGCATTACATCCCTGTTTTTGTATTGCAGTCCTCTTGATATAATTGCTAGCATTGAATTTGCCTTCCCTTACTACCGATTTGACTTGCAAATGAATCTTTGGGAGTCCTGCACCAGCACTCCCAAGATCCTTTGCACCTCTGATTTCTGGATTCTCCCTCCATTTAGAAAATAATCTACACCTTTATTCTTATTACCAAAATGCATGATTCTGCACTTTGCGAAACTGAATTTCATCTGTCACTTCTCTGCCCACTCTCCTAACCTGTCCAAGTCCTTCTGCAGAGTCCCTGCTTTCTCTACACCACCTATCTTCGCAGCATCTGCAAACTTGGCCACAAAGCCTTCAATCCCCTCATCCAAATCATTAAAGTACAACGTGAAGAGAAGCGGTCCCAGCACCGACCCCTGCAGAACTCCGCGCGTCACTGGCAGCCAACCTGAAAAAGCGCCTTTTATTACAACTCTTTGCCTTCTGTGATCCTGCCAACCCGCTATCCATGCTAGTATCTTCCCCTTAATACCATGGGCTCTCATCTTCCCTAGCAGCCTGACGTGCGGCACCTTATCGAAGGCCTTCTGAAAATCTAGGTAAATAGCATTTACAGCCACCCCTCTGTCTGTCCTGCTATTAACTTCCTCAAAGAACTCCAGCAGATCCGTCAGGCAAGATCTTCCCTTCACAAAACCATGCTGACTTTGTCCTATTTTATCGTGAACTTCTAAGTAATGCATAACCTCATCCTTTATAATTGACTCTGAAATCTTACCAACTATCGAAGTCATGCTAACCGGCTAACCACTCTTCTGTTTTGCTCCCTTCTTGTACAGCGGAGTGATATTCACAATTTTCCAATCTTCAGGACCAACGTCTAACTCTAGTGATTCTTGAAATATCACAACTATCTCTGAGGTCCTGTTCACTGTTCTGTGAGATATCAAAATGGCTACCATCACCGTCACCGTCACTGACTCGGTTTGATTCTTTTTTTGAACAGATGCCTTCCATGTTGGGGTGCGGTACAGCCTTGATGTGTTCGAGTGCAGGAGCGATGGGGATCATGTGCTCAAGAAGCTAATCGGGTACACACGTGAGCTCGGTAAGGAGGGCAGAGTTATGAAAGATCTAAGTAACCAGCTGGCGCTGGAGGCTTTGCTGCCTACCCTGCCTGTCTAATCATTTGGAGGCACAAGAGTCTGCAGGTACTGGAATCTGAAGCGTAACACAAAGCGCTGGAGGAACATAGCAAGTCACGCAGCATTTGAGGAGGGAGTGGCACTGTTGACGTTTCGGGTCAGGACCCTTCTTCAGACTGATTTTTTTAAAACTTTAATAAAATGGCTGGTTTTATGTGGAGGGTAAGGCATCATTTCTAATGAGGGAAATATGACAGTGCACATGATGATTGGGTAGACCCAAACAGCTAGAGTAACTCAGTGGGTCAGGAGAAAAGGAATAGGTGACGTTTCGGGGCGAGACCCTTCTTCAGACTGAGAGTCGGGGAAAGAGAAACAAGAGATATAGACTGTGATATAAAGAGATATAGAACAAATAAATGAAAGATATGCAAAAAAAGTAACGATGATCAAGGAAATGGTCTATTGTTGGCTATGGGCTCGGTGAAAACGAGTTACAATGAAACTCCCCACGACGACAGTGAAACTAGTATGACTAGAGTGGGGGAGGGACGGAGAGAGAGGGGATGAAAGGGCAACTTGAAATTAGAGAAATCAATATTCATACTGCTGGGTTGTAAGCCGCCCAAGCAAAATATGAAGTGCTGTTCCTCCAATTTGCAGTTTGCCGCACTCTGACTCTACGCCCAGAACAGAAATGTCAGTGTGGGAATGTGTGTTTGGCAACTGAGAGCTCACACAGGCCCAGGCAGACTGAGCAGACTCAGTGGGCTGTTTCTATGCATTCTGTTCTTAACCGGGGAATGTGCTTGTGTGTGGCAATACTCTTATGGATCTGTATGCAAAGTAAGAATCTCACTGTACCTTGGTATGTGTAATAATAAATAAACTATTGTCCTTCAGTAGGAAAGAAAACTGCAGATGCTGGTTTAAATCGAAGGTAGATGCAAAATGCTGGAGTAACGCAGCGGGTCAGGCAGCATCTCTGGAGAGGATGAATGGATGACGTTTCAGGTCGAGACCCTTCTTCAGACTGATGGGTGACGTTTCGGGTCGAGACCTTTCTTCAGTGAGGAAGTCTGAAGAAGGGTATCGACCCGAAACGTCACCCATTCCTTCTCTCCACAGATGCTGCCTGACCAACTGAGTTACTCCAGTATTTTGTGTCTACCATTGTACTTCATGTTGGTATACACCAAGAAAGTCATAGAGGATAGTGAGATCAGGGAGGGTTATATTGAAGGGGTGCATTCAAGGGCATATTGATGTGATGGAGGAGGAGGAGATGTCGGGTCTCATAGAGTCTTACAGCATGGGAACAGGCCCAACATGCCCATACCGACCAACAAACCCCATCCACACTAGTCCCACCTACCTGTGTTTGGCCCATATCCCTCTAAACCTATTCTATCCATGTACCTGCCTAAATGTCTCTTAAATGCTGTGATAGCACCTGCCTCAACTACCTCCTTTTGCAGCTCGTTCCATATTCCTACCACCCTTTGTGTAAAAAATGTTGCCCTCGGGTTCCTATTAACTTTTTCCCCCTCCTCACCTTAAACCTACATCCTCTGGTTCTTGATTCCCCTCCTCTCGGTAAAAGATTGCATTTACCTGATCTATACCTCTCATGATCTTTTACACAGAGGGTCTCATAAATAACTTTAAAGTGGATAAATACCCAGGGAATGATTGAGTTTAACTCGGATTGTTGCAGATGGGATGAGAGGAGTTAGCTGGGGCTTTGACGAAGATCTTTTGTATCCTCCTTTGCCACAGGTGAGGTCTAGGCGATTATTCCTTTCAGAAGGGCAACAGAAGGGTAATCCAGCAAATGACAGGCTGGAGAAGCGTACATCTGTGGTGGGGAAATTATTGGAGAAGTTTCGTAGAGATGATTCACCTGCATTTGGATGAATATTAGGGATCGTCATCATGGCTTTGTACGGAGGAGCTCTTGTGAATGAATGAATAAGTTTATTGGCCAAGTATGTGCGTATACAAGGAATGTGCCTTGGTGCTCCGCTCACAAATGACAACACAAACCTACAGTTAACAATTAAGAATAAGGCATAAACACATCAAAACAATAAGGATACAACTTTAAGGTCTAAACATGTGGGTGAAAATAAACCAGAGCAAAAAAGAAACTACAGACTTTGGTTATTGAGTAGAACTACCTACGCGTGGAAAAAATCTGTTTTTATGTCTGGCTGTGGCTGCTTTGACAGTCGGAGTCGCCTTCCAGAGGGAAGTGCTTCAAAGAGTTTGTGGCCAGGGTGAGAGGGGTCAGAGATGATCTTGCCCACTTGCTTCCTGGCCCTTGCAGTGTACAGTTCGTCAATGGGGGGAGGGTTGCAGCCAACAACCTTCTCAGCTGTGCGAACGATGTGCTGCAGCCTCCGAATGTCGTGCTTGGTGGCTGAGCCAAACCAGACCATGATGGAGAAGGTGAGGACGGACTCAATGATAGCAGTATAGAATTGGACCATCAGTGCCTGTGGCAGATTGTGTTTCTTCAGTTGCCGCAGGAAGTACATCCTCTGTTGGGCCTTTTTGACTGTGGGGTCGATGGTGGCCCCCCATTTAAGGTCCCTGGAGATGATGGTTCCAAGGAACTTAAATGACTCCACAGATGTGACTGTGGTGTTGTTGATGGTGAGTGGGGGGAGGGGAGGGGGAGCTCTTCGAAAGTCTACAATTAGTTCCACTGTGTTAAAAAGTGATTGAGTTTTTTGAGTAGGTGATGAAGATTGTTTAGTGTAGTTTAGGGATACAGCGCCCTTCGGCCTACCGAGTCCGCACCAACCAGTGATGCCCGCACATTAACATTACCCTATACACAATTCGGACAATATTACATTTATACCAAGCCAATTAACATGCAAACCCGTACGTCTTTAGAGTGTGGGAGGAAACCGAAGATCTCATAGGAAAAAGCCATGCATGTCATGGGGAGAACGTACAAACTCCGTACAGCCAACACCCGTAGTCAGGATGGAACCCGGGTCTCTGGCGCTGTAAGGTAGCAGGTCTACCGCTGCACCACCATGCCACCCATAAATGTTGATGAGGGTAGGGCAGTGAACATGGTCCACTGGAACTTTAGTAAAACATATAAGGTTCCTCATGGTAGGCTGACGCAAAAGATTAAGGCACTTTGAATCCCTGGAGACTTGGTAGATTGCCCACGGAAGACAGGGTAGTGGAGTGGTGTTGTTCTGAGTGGAGGTCTATGGCTTGTGGTGTTCCGAGAGGATCAGTGGTGGGACCTCTTTGTGATAGATACAAATAATTTAGATGAAAATGTAGGAGCACTGATTAACCTGTTCATGGCAGTGAACAGGTACAGTAATACTGTACTGTTTGCAGACAACACAAAAATTGTGGATAGTGAGGAAGATAGCCAAAGGATTCGGCAATATATAGACCATCTGGAAATACCTGCAGAGATATGGTAGATATTGTTTAATCCAGATAAGTGTGAGGTATTGCACTTTGGGAGCTCACAGTAAATGGAAGAACGCTTGGGAACGTTGATGTACAGAGGGATCTAGGAGTCCAGGTCCACAGCTCCCTGAAAGTGGCAACACAAGTAGATAGAATGGTAAAGAAGGTGTGGCTTATTTACCTGAGTTCCTCCAGCACTTTATGTGTAGCTCGAGCATCAGCAATCTCTTGTGCCAGCCTATTTGACTTCATCAGCCAGGGTGCTGAGTATAAAAATTTGGAAGCCATGTTGCTGTTGTATAAACATTTGGTTAGCCTATTTGGAGTCTTGTGTGCGTTTCTGGTCTCCACATCACAGGAAGGGTGGGAGCTTTGGAGAGGGTGCAGAAGAGGTTTACTTTAGAGACGGTGAGGCTGGACAAACTTGGATTGTTTTCTTGGGAGCATTGGAGATTGAGGGGAGACTGATAGAACTTTATAAAATTACTAGCCGGGCGTGGACCCCTTGGGTCCAAACCTCTCCTGCAACTGACGACACTCACCCTCTGCATCCCCCCTCAACCCCCCTTAAAACTCCCCCGGGGCGGGGGGAGATGTATATAACAGGCACGAAATAGAGACCATGTGCAGACTGATGGGATTATTTTAATTTAGCATCATGTTCAGCACAGTCACGGGGGCCGGCAGGAGAGCTCACGTTCCTGTACTGTACTGTTTGGTGTTCCACGATTAGTGTGAGTGGGTTGTTGATGGTCAGCACAGACTTGGTGGGTGAAGGGTCTGTTTCCGTGCTGTATCTCTGCAACTGTTTTTCTTTACAACTACAGCCCTGGAACAGGCCCTTCGGCCCACAATGTCTGTGTTGGACATGATGCCAAGATCTGCCTGCACATAACGTTGCCCCTGCAATCTTTCGCAGTGGCGCAGAAACGAGGCACTTGGTACCACTCATGTCAACGTAGTTGTGTTGAGATATAGTTTAGTTTATTATTGTAACGTGTACCGACGTACGGTGAAAAGCTTTCTTGTTGCATGCTATCCAGTCAGCGAAAAGACTATTGATGATTACAATCAAGCCGTCCACAGTGTATAGATACAGGATAAAGGGAATAAGGTTTAGTGCAAGGTAAAGTCTGATTAAAGATAGTCCGAGGGTCTCCATGAGGTAGATTGGAGGTGAGGACCACTCCCTAGTTGGTGGTAGGATGGTTCAGTCGCCTGATAACAGCTGGGAAGAAACTGTCCCTGAATCTGGAAGTGGGCGTTCTGTACCTGTCCCTGATATCTGTGTCTGTGACTAAACTGACCCCAGCCCAGTCTGAAGCCGTCAGCAATCTTTACCTCTCTCCCCAGCCCCAGCTGAAGCTCCTAACGTGGAGGTCAACCAAACCAGCGTGGAGTCAGTACAGATCGAGTGGAAAGACATTCCTGTGGAGAAGCAGCGAGGATTCCTTGAAGGATTCAAGATTTATTACAGCAAGTTCGACAATGACTCGGCTGCCAGCAAGGCTGTGAACGCAGGTAAATGCACAAGAAGTGATTTACACTTTAGTGATACAGCGTGGAAACCTAGTCCTTCGGCCCACCGGTTCCATGCCAACCAGTGAACCCCCTGTACATTAACACTATCCTACACTATCTCAAATACCAGGAAGCAGTAAAGTCTGCTAGAGCACAATACTTCTCCGACCTTATTTCCAAAAACTCTCATAACTCCAAGGTCCTATTTAGAACAATTACCTCTGTCATATGTCCCGCCCCCAGTACCAGCTTAGTTGGGTCCCCTGCTAAGTGCGAAGAATTCGCGAAATTTTTCACCAACAAAGTTGAGAACATTAGAATGAACATTTCCCCTCCCACCCGTGACCTAGCTGTCTCACTAGTCTGTTCATCTAAATTGGACTGCTTCCAACCCGTCACTCTATCCTCCCTTGCAAAGCTTGTCTCCGCTATGAAACCTGCAACCTGCCCCCTTGATCCTGCCCCCACTGCCCTTCTGAAGGATGTCATTGCAATAGCCGGTCCCAGCATCCTCTCTATTATCAACAGTTCTCTGGCCACTGGCACTGTTCCAACCAGTTTCAAGCACGCGGTGGTCCAGCCCCTACTGAAAAAACCTAACCTAGACCCCACCTTGCCTAGCAACTACAGACCCATTTCCAAACTGCCATTCCTGTCAAAAGTCCTTGAAAAGGCAATTCTAAACCAATTAGTGCCCTACCTGCACCAAAACACCATCCTGGAAAGTTTCCAGTCAGGTTTCAGAGCCCACCACAGCACAGAGTCTGCCTTGTTGAAGGTACACAACGACCTGCTTCTCGCCATCGACACCGGCGACTGTGCAATCCTGCTCCTTCTCGACCTCAGCGCAGTGTTCGATACAGTGGACCACACCATCCTTATTGACCGTCTCCGGTACGCGGTTGGCATTGATGGCACTGCCCTGAGCTGGTTCGCTTCGTACCTCAAAGATAGGAGTTTCGCCATCAACATAGGCAGTTATTCCTCTGCTCCAGCTAGCCTCTCCTGCGGAGTTCCACAAGGCTCCATCCTAGGCCCCATTCTCTTCTCTCTATACATGCTCCTCCTTGGCCAAATCATTCAAAGGCACGGCATTTCTTTCCACTGCTATGCCGATGACACTCAGCTTTACCTCCCCCTGAAACCCAACAACCAGTCAAATTTAAACAGCCTTACACTGCCTTGAGGACATAAAATGTTGGATGGCACAGAACTTCCTCCAATTAAATGAGAGCAAGTCTGAGGTCATCCTATTCGGCCCCCCCGACTCCATCAAATTGATAACAGGCAGTCTTGGAAGTCTATCCTGCCTAGTCAAACCGCATGTCAAAAACCTCGGCATGATATTTGACTCTGCATTAAAATTTGATAAGCAAGTCAACGCTGTGGTAAAAGCCAGCTTCTTCCAACTTCGAACCATAGCTAAAATCAAACCTTTCCTCCAATTCGACGACACAGAAAAAATCATTCACGCTTTCATTTCCTCCCGCCTAGACTACTGCAACTCCCTATACACTGGGATCAGCCAATCTTCCCTGTCCCGCCTGCAACTGGTCCAAAACGCCGCAGCGAGACCCGTAAAAGGGACCACATCACCCCGATTCTGGCCTCTCTCCACTGGCTCCCTGTACGGTACAGAATCAACTTCAAGCTCCTCCTATTCACGTATAAAGCCCTAAATGGACACTCCCCCCCCCCTACATCAAAAATCTTCTAACCCCCCTCTCTAACTCCAGGTCCCTCAGGTCGGCCGACTTGGGGCTACTCACTATCCCGCGGTCTAGGCTTAAGCTCAGGGGTGACCGCGCTTTTGCGGTTGCAGCTCCTAGACTGTGGAACAGCATCCCCCTCCCCATCAGAACTGCCCCCTCCATCGACTCCTTTAAGTCCAGGCTCAAAACCTATTTCTACTCCCTAGCGTTTGAGGCTCATTGAGGAGGCACTGTGAACTGTTTGCGTGCTACTGTATGTTTCATTTTTTTTCCATTGGAACCTAATCAGATGTACAGCACTTTGGTCAACGTGGGTTGTTTTTAAATGTGCTATACAAATAAAATTGACTTGACTTGACTTGACTACACACTGGGGACTATTTACAAATTTTCCAAAGCCAATAAACCTATAAACCTGAGATAGATATAAAAAGATGGAGTTTCTCAGTGGGTCAGACAGCATCTCTGGGGTAGGTGACGTTTCGGGTCGAGATCCAAAGCATCACCGATTCCTTTTCTCCAGACATGCTGACTGACCCACTGAGTTACTCCAGCTTTTTGTGTCTGTCTTCGGTTTAAGCCAGCATCTGCAGTTCCTTCCTACACATTTAACCTACAAACCCGCACGTCTTTGGAGAGTGGGAGGAAACCGGAGCATCCGGAGAAATGAAGTCACAGGGAGAACGTACAGACTTGATACAGGGAGCACCTGTAGTCAGGATGGAACCCAGGTCTCTAGCGCTGTGGGGCAGCAACTCTACCGCTGAGCCAACGTACTGCCCTGTGGGATCTTTGGCAAGTTTCTCCTTCCTATTTGGAGTTGCACCGGTAATTTATCTTATCGAAACGTATAAGATTATTAAGGGGTTGGACACTTTAGAGGCAGGAAACATGTTCCCAATGTTGGGGGAGTCCAGAACAAGGGGCCACAGTTTAAGAATAAGGGGTAGGCCATTTAGAACTGAGATGAGGAAAATCTTTTTCAGACTGAGAGTTGTGAATCTGTGGAATTCTCTGCCTCAGAAGGCAGTGGTGGCCAATTCTCTGAATGCATTCAAGAGAGAGCTAGATAGAGCTCTTAAGGATAGCGGAGTCAGGGGGTATGGGGAGAAGGCAGGAACGGGGTACTGATTGAGAATGATCAGCCATGATCACATTGAATGGCGGTGCTGGCTCGAAGGGCCGAATGGCCTACTCCTGCACCTATTGTCTATTATCCTTAATCGTTGTGAGTGTCATTTGGTCTTCCCGGTGCCCGGCCAGATATTTTAGAAACATAGAACATAGACTAGTGGAATCAAGGGATGTGGGGAGAAGGCAGGCACGGGTTACTGATTGTGGATGATCAGCCATGATCACGATGAATGGTGGTGCTGGCACGAAGGGTCAAATGGCCTCCTCCTGCACCTATTTTCTATGTTTTCAATGTAAAAAGCTGGACAAACTAAGCGGGTCAGACATCATCCCTGGAGAAAAGGAATCGGTGACCTTTTGGATGTATGGATGCACCTGTTTAAGGGGTGGCACAGTGGCGCAGAGACCCAGGTTCAATCCTGACTCTGGGTGCTGTCTGTACAGAGTTTGAATGTTCTCCCTGTGACCTCGTGGGTTTTCTCCGGGTGCTTCGGTTTCCACCCACTCTTCCCACAAAGACGTGCTGGATTGTAGGTTAATTGGCTTCTGTAAAATTGTAAATCGTCCCTAATGTGTGTGGGATGGTGCTAGTGAACGGGGTGATCACTGGTCGGCACAGACAGTGGGCCAAAGGGCCTGTTTCCGCGCTGTATCTGTCGAGGCTAAATCTGTGGACAGCCATTTTGAACAAGCTGATTTGGGGCTGTGGGGCTGAATAATCTGCTGCGTTGTCGTTCTTGTGGAGGCTGCAGCCCTGGTACGGAGAGGTCTCTATGTTTCTGACCTCCTGCTCTCTCTCTCCTCCGCAACAGTTAATCAGCTGGCAAAGATTGTGCTCGGCCCTGACCAGCGGGCATTCAAGATACTGGGCCTCGAACCGGGAACCACGTACAATGTTGGAGTGAGAGCCTTCACCAAAGGAGGGGACGGCCCCAGTAACATGGTCACTGTGACCACACCAAACAGCCGTGAGTAGTTGGGAAACAGCAGTACCCTGCAAAGCTGTGGCCACTGTTTTCTCAGTGGTCAAAGGTGCCTTTATTGTCACATGGCCTCCTAATTTGAAGAAGGGCATTCTTGCTATTGAGGGAGTGCAGCGTAGGTTCACTAGGATGGCGGGACTGACATATGATGAAAGAATGGGTCGACTGGGCTTGTATTCAATAGAATTTAAAGGGATGAGAGTGGATCTTATAGAAACATATAAAATTCTTAAGGGATTATTAGGGTTAGGAGGGAGAGATAGGTCAGCCATGATTGAATGGCACAGTAGACTTAATGGGCCCGATGGCCCAATTCTGTTCCTATCACTTATGAACTTGAGAGTCAGCAGGTCATGTAGGGAAGATGTAAGACAGAGTCACATATATCCTGAAACAAGGACTGAAAATAACAGATTTTACCCTGCTGTTATCAATCTTAAACTGACCTCTCGTATTCTAGTGTGTAATCCTGATCTTCCTATCTACCTCGTTGTGGCCTTTGCATTTTTTCCATCTGCACTTTTTCTGTAGCTGCAACACTATTCTCCACTCAGTTTATTTTCTCTTTTGCATTGCCTGATGTTCTTGTGAATGCTATGATCTGCCTGGACCTCGCAAAACAGTCTATTCCATTTTGCTGCACGCAGTATAATAATTATAAAACTGAAATATGAAGAGAAATTTCGTTACTCAGAGAATTGAAAACCTGTGATATTGTTTGCCGCAGGGAAGCGTAAGTGTTTGAATATATTCAAGTGGGACATAGATAAATCTCTGGAAATCAGCCTGAAGGGGGTGTTGGAATAATTTACATGAGATGGGAGTGACTTAACATTTTCTTTATTTGTAATATGTCAGACAAGGAGGACAATCAAGCAAGAGATTGTTCTGCAGATTCAAAGCATGCAGCGTTGTGGATAGCAAACGCTTACACACTTGTTTACAGGGTTAACTATTGCGATCCAACCTTCTGCAATGTTCCCCTCAAAAACAAGACTTGCAGGTGTTTAGTTGTTAACTCCATGGGCCACTTCAACCACACGTTTACTACCCTTGCACAAGGACAACGTCACTGGAGTAAAGAAGATAGACATAAAGTGCTAGAGTTACTCAGAGGGTCAGGCAGTATTTCTGGAGAAAAAGGAATGGGTGACGTTTCGGTTCGGGACCCTTCGTCAGACTCAACCCAAAACGTCACCCATCCTTTTTCTCCAGAGATGCTGCCTGACCCGCTGAGTAACTCCAGCACTTTGTGTCTACCTTCGGTACATACCAGCAATCTGCAGTTCCTTTCTACACGTTCTCACTGGATTGAAGTTCGATTCCCACAGAGTGAAGTGCTGCCCATGTTTCAGACGGAATGGAAGAAAGCTCAGTTCTTCTCACAATTCCCACAGAAGCAGGAAACTTGAGTATGTGAGCAAGAGGGTCATTCATGGTCTCACGGACTGGTGGCGTGGGCTGGAATGAGCAACCTTTGCTCCAATTCTTCCACTGAGCCCTCGTTGAGAAGCATTTCCTGCACGGTACATCATTCTTGTTGATATATCCGCTTTCTCCTCTTTCTCCACCAGCCATTGCCTTGATCCTGGGGATTATCTTGCCTCTGATCGGATTTATAGTTCTCGGAGTCGTGCTCAGTATCTTCTGCTATCAAAAGCAAGAGTGGTGAGTTCCTTTGTTGCCCACTTTCTGACAGCTGTGTCTTAATGAAACACTCCTCCGCTTCGTAGTGAAAGATGGATAGTTCGTAGGTTCTAGGAGCAGAATTAGGCCATTCGGCCCATCAAGTCCACTCTAGCCATTCAATCGGAACTGATCTGTCTTTCCCCCTCAACCCCGTTCTCCTGTCTTCTCCCCCTGACACCCGTACCAATCAAGAAACTGTCAATTGGAAAAGTACAGGGGGATATGGGCCAAACGTGGGCAGGTGGGGCTGGTGTAGATGGGATATCTGGGTTGGGGTGTTGGGCCGGAGGGCCTGTTTCCACGCTGTATGACTATAGCACTATCTGAAGATGCTAAAACACGAGCTCCTCTCGCTTCCCTGTGTATACGGGCATTCATTGTATCACTTGCTTTCCCCACCCTGGGCCTGTGTACTGGGCTGATTTAGCCTCATTACATCTGAACCTGCAATGCGTATCAGGGCCACTTTTCCCTGACACTGTACTCCAGTTATGAGCATGGAGCTCAGACCCGTGTTTAACCAGTGCTGACGTTTGAATTCCCCAATTTCAAGTAATGCGCCTCTTCCTCATTCTCTTTTCCCTGACCTCCCCTTCCCCGACTGTTACACACACATTCTACCCATCATCACCACCCTATCATCCTGCACATTCCACACCTATGTGCGCACATCCCTGAGTCCATTCCCCTTTCCTCACCACCCTTTCTTCTCTTCTACCCCACCGTCCCTTCCTCCCATATCCATTCCCCTCGCTTTACATTTCACTTCTCCTCTCTCCTGATCTGACACCCATTTCTCTCATTTTCTTCACTAGACTTTGTCACTTTCTCCACCCATCTGCCAATCACAACCCCCCAAATATACCATAGACACAAAGTGAGCCATAGTGTCATACAGTGTGGAAACAGGCCCTTCAGCCCAACTTGCCCACAATAACCAACATCTACACTAATCCCACCTGCCTGCTTTGAGCCCCTATCCTCCTGAACTGTCCTATCCATGTACCTGTCCAAATGTTTCTTAAACGTTGCGATAGTCCCAGCCTCAACTACCTCCTCTGGCAGCTCGTTCCTTACACCCACCACCCTTTGTGTGGAAAAAGTTGCCCCTCATATTCCTGTTAAATCTCTCCCCCCTCACCTTAAAAGTGCTGGAGTAACTCAGCAGGTCAGGTGGCATCTCTAGAGATAGAGGATGGGTGACATTTCAGGTCAGGACCCTTCTTCAGAGATGTCGCCTGAACCGCTGAGTTACTCCAGCTCTTTGCGGCATTTTCTTTGCCTTACCCCCACCTCTCTTTTCCCACTTATCCCCCCTTCTTCTTTCAGCCTGATGGGTCTAAGCCGAAACATGATCCGTTTGTTCCCTCCACGGAGGCTGCCTGACCCACTGAGTTCCTCCAGCACTCTGCTGCTTGCACAGGGACCTGTGGGATTGTGATGCACTCCCTTTGGGAATGAAAAGCACAACTTTGAAACAAGAGACTGTGCAGTGTCAGGTGGGGTGAAGGCAACGTCACTGACTGATGCCTCCTTAACATCTTTTCCAGGATCAAAGACACGTTTTATCCTGATATCCCTGATCCAACTAACAGCAAAGTTCTACAGAATGGAAGCTTTGATCAGGTATGGTGCTGCACAACCTGGGAGAAACGTCTTGTCTGCATGTGTACTCGTGCAGATCCACAGATATCGAACATGTACAAGCATGTAAATGTTTATACACAGGCGTGCTGACGTATATAGGTATATGTTCCTTTGTGTGCTTGAACATAGAACAGTACAGCACAAAACAGGCCCATAATGTCTGTGGCAAACTTGATGCCAGGTGAAACTAACTTCCTCTGCCTACAGGCGATCCATAGCACTCCATTCCCTGCATATCCATGTGCTTGTCCAAAAGCCTCTTAAACATCACTATCGTATCTGCCTCCACCACCACCCTTGGCAGTACGTTCCAGGCACTCTCTGTATAACCTGCCCTGCACATCTCGATGGGAATGTGGGGAGAATAGGAAAATGGGGTTGGGTTGGATTAGTACATAAATGCTTGCTTAATGCTTGCTTGCTTAGGAAAAAAACTGCAGATGCTGTTCCAGTTGTCAACTTTTCTATATCTTTCTCAATTGGAGGAACAGCACCTCATATTTTGCTTGGGTAGTTTACACCCCAGCAGTATGAACATTGACTTCTCTCACTTCAGGGAGTCCCTGCTTTCCCTCTCCATCCCCTCCCAGTTCTCCCACCAGTCTTCCTGTCACCGACTACATTCTACCTTTGTCCCGCCCCCTCCCCTGACATCTCGACCCGAAACGCCACCCATTCCTTCTCTCCCGAGATGCTGCCTGACCTGCTGAGTTACTCCAGCATTTGGTGTCTACCTAATGGTTGGCATGAAAACAATGGGCTGAACGGCCTGCTCCTGTGCTGTATCTTTCTCTGACAGTGAAACTGCTTGTCTTGTGCTGGGTGGGTCCCAGGCCTCATGCAGTCCTGGTGGGCATGAGTGAGTTCAGCTGTGGGCAGTATTGTGTTGATACAGCAGTGCCTTTGTGGACGGAGTGAGTGTTTACATTTGGAACCGTTGTTCCCTACAGTTTGGGTGAGTACGCGGGAACAGCCGCTGGTATGACTGCTGCCTTCTGGCTCACAGTTGCATCCACAGCCTGCAATCCTCTGATTTCTCTCTCTCTCTCTCTCTCTCTAGGTGGTCAACTTGTGCAAAACTCTGGAGCCAAAAGATTGCACGCCCAACGAAGTGCAAGTGGTGGAGGACAAGCAGAGGAGAGCTGAGGGGAATAAATACATCAAGTCCAATCAACAGGGCGAGGACAACTCTGACAACGAGCTCCAGGAACAAGGTGTCATCTCGTACAGGCCGAGCAGCACTTCTGCTGAGACGGCAGGGGAGGCAGTAGCTCCGCTGGTGACATGCGTCTACCCCAGTGAGGTGACGTACACGAGTATCCGAGGCCCCGGGTCCGCCCACCAGGTGGAGGACGGGTCGGAGGTGATTGTGAAGTCAGGATACCAGCCCCAGATCCATGTGGCCACCAACCCAGTGCTGGACATGGAGCAGCTGGATCTTGCGCCTCACGCCAACGGCTACCAGCCCCAGATGCACAAGACGTGGAGCCTCGGCTCCGGGGACCTGCCCACGCTGCAGGCAGAGTCTGTCGGCAGCCCCACCTCCGTCAACTCCCAGGCTTTCCTGCTCCCAGAGATGCTGGAACTGAAAGCTGGCAGCGGCAGCGGCAGCAAAACCTGGTCGCTTCCCTTCTTCAATGCCAGATCGTCCTCAAACTCGTACAGCGACGCCAACCACAGCTGAAGTGTGGATGGGGAGAGGGAAGGGCGTGGGAGTGGAGCAACCCGGCTCCAAACCCTCATTCATCTTTGCTCATTGTGGGAATCCACTCCTGCCCTCAACATTGGCACCTCAGCAGTGCACAGAAAGCCTGCTGGAGTACTCAATTTCACTGATTTCATGGCTGCATTCGCCTCCTTCCACGGTTCCCAAGGGCTTTAAGCGGATAGAGGAATGATTTGCAAGAAGCCCTCAGACCGAGTCTGCAACCACCTGTACCAGGCCTCAGGAGAAGGATTCCTGTTTGCACTGCGGCTTGAGTGGCTCGAACTCCTTCTCCATTGTTCCTGTTCAATATTGCTTGCTGTTGTCAGGATGTGATCATCTTTCTCCAAGACTTCACATGGACTAAATCTAGGCAGAATGGTCAGAGCTCTGGAAAGTGCAGTGACTGAGGGAGTGATGTTTGCCTTCTGTAGAAGGTTTGAGATTGTCCGTGGGAGTTGGGGTGTGACAAGATGGGTTTGTGGCAGCTCCGATCCTTGTGTGCATTGTTGGCCTGCTGTAGTAACTGAATTGACTGTGTGTGTGAACCAGCAGGAAATGGCAAATGGAACTGGACGTTGTGTCTCAGTACTCCAGTCTCCACTTCCACAGGAAGAGGCACACCCAGAGGCAGCTGGACCCCACATGCTCCTGCACGAGAACTCAGTCTTTCGTAGTTTAAATATTCAGGTTTGCAACTGCTTGTATTTCTGAGGATCTGACAGAATTATCCTGCTGATTGAGCCAATGCGCCAAACATTAACCCTGCTCTGGTTCCACTTATCAAAAGCTACGTGATCGATATGCCGCTAAGACTTAGTGCGAGCCGATGCAGATCATCTATGGCCATTTTACATATTCTCTGCTTCTGGCATATAACTGCAAAGCAACCAAGTGTGCCCGTTCTGCACCGTATTCACTGTACAATCAGCTCTTCTGAAGTGTGATTATACTTGGACTTCATCTCCTGCCTTTGCCAGGGGGAATTTGACCACTTTCAATCCGTTTGGTTACCTCTTTGATTTACCGCAAAATCAATGCTGGGGATACCCCATGTAAAAGCTCCGCACAGTACTCTGGTGAATAGCGAGTGTGAAATGCCGTGCCAGACGGAGGTTTAGGATTGGGTATGCGTTAGTTGCAGAGATGACTACACCTGGGGTCAGTACTATTTATCCAGTCAGTTCAGATCATAGCCATAAGTATTAGATGTCAGCTTGATTGCTCAACTACCTTGTAAGTCAATGCATTTATAATAGCTAGATTTCAATTAAAAAGTAATCACGGAGGGAGGGGAAGAAAGTGTCATTCTATAGTCCCAAGATATTTAAGGAGCAACTCTGCTTCCAGAGTCTGGCTCATCACGAGCATGGAGCACCACAGCTCTACTTAGACTCACTGCCCCATCAGGGCTTGGATAGTCTACCTGTGGCAACCAGCTGTGAGGCAAAGGACATGTTTACCAACTGAGGTACCAGAATCACATTAGCTGATATTTAGTAATGAGGATAACGTTGAACCTAATCAGATGAAGCCTTTGCGTTCCGAGAAATTTGCAAATTGGATCCAAAATTGGCTCGTGGCGGAAAACATAGGGCAGTGGATGTTCTAGAACTGACGGAGTGGTATGTGATTTAGACGGAAGTGCAGGTGACCTGATAATGAAAAGTGCAGTAAATCATAAAGCTACCTTGATAGTGAGGAGGCAAGTTTCAGTCAGACTAGTCACAGACACAGAGTGCTGGAGTAACCCAGTGGGTCAGAACCCTCCTTTAACCATGTCAGCTGGGCAAAGTGGCAAATGGAGTTCAGTCTGGGAAGTGTGGCAATGGACAACAAATAAGACAAGTAAATCCACACCAAATTGCAGAATAATGGAAAGTGTAGAGAAATAGGTGGATTTGAATGCACATTAACACGAGAAGCATAGAGAGAGGGTGGAGTGTCAAGCTTTTTTTAAAATCATGGTAAGGGTATCGGAACTAGGGAAGGTCAGTTCAGTTCTGTTTCATGTTTAGTTTATTGTCACATTTATAGGTTCAACGAAAAGTTTTTTGTTGTGTGCTAACTAACCAGTCAGCGGAAAGACAATATCATATCATATCATATCATATCTATACAGCCGGAAACAGGCCTATTCGGCCCTCCAAGTCCGTGCCGCCCAGCGATCCCCGTACATTAACACTATCCTACACCCACTAGGGCCAATTTTTACATTTACCCAGCCAATTAACCTACATACCTGTACGTCTTTGGAGTGATTACAAACGAGCCATTCACAATGTAGCCATTCACATGATAAAGGGAATAATGTTTAGAGCAAGAAAGGTTAAAAGTGAAAGGAAGAAGTTTAAGGATATCTGAAAGATTTATGTGTAAGAAGGAGCAGCAGTTGCTGGTTTAAACCGTAGATACAAAAATTCCAAGATGGCACCTCCCTGTGCGGCAGCCTTGCAGCAGCTCCTGCTCACTGGTCAGCGATTTTCTCTTTCTTAGTAGTTAGTTAAGTTATTTCTATCACTATTTTTGTGCATTAGTTTTGTGTAACTTTAGCGCGGTATGGAGAGTAAAGCCGACGTTTTTGTATTATTTACCGTGTGCGGAGATCCCGCGTGCAGCCAGGGCCCTGTTGTCCACACGAGGGAGCCGCTGTTAGCGCTCCGTAACCCAGCGGCGCTGCCTCAGGAGAGACCCGACATCCCCCGTGAGCTGAGGAGGAGGAGGAGGAGGAGGAGGAGGAGAGGGTGCCGGGCTGGAATCCAGCGTGGAGCCGGGAGGAGACGCTACAGACCAGTGCTCCCGTCCATCGTTGTGGGAAATGTAAGATCTCTCCCCAACAAGATGGACGAGTTGGCGGCATTGACCTGGCACCAGGGGGAATATCGGGAGTGCAGCATCGTGCTGCTTACAGAGACCCGGCTGAACACGTTAACTCCGGACACCAACGCCTCACTGGGCGGTTTTCACCTGAGGCAGGTAGACTAAACAGTGGAGAGTGGTAAGAGAAAAGGAGGAGGGCTGGCTGTGTTTGTAAATGATAGATGGTGTAACCCTGGGCACATCACTGTTAAAGAGCAGCTCTGCTGCAGGGACATCGAGCTGTTAGCTGTTAGCATGAGGCCTTACTATCTACCGAGGGACTTCTCACATGTTGTTGTGATAGCAACATATATTCCCCCCTCTGCTAATGGTGTCACGGCCTGTGATGTCCTGCACTCAGCTGTGAGCAGGTTACAAACACAGCACCCACACGCCCTCTTTCTAATCTCCGGGGACTTCAACCAGGCACCCTCATCATCCACTCTGCCCACGTTCACCCAGTACATCACCTACCGCACCAGAGACAACAATATACTGGACTTATGTTATGCCAACACCAAGGAGGCATATAAATCAGCACCCCTCACCCCGGGGAGATCTGACCACAACATGATCCATCTCCAGCCCGTGTACAAACCTCTCGTGCACAGCCAACCAGCGGTGACCCGTACAGTTAGACGATGGTCCGAGGAGACAGAGGAGGCTCTGAGAGACTGTTTGGAAACAACTGTGTGGGAGGAACTCTGTGATCCCCATGGGGAGGACATTGCCGGTCTAACCCAGTGCATCACGGACAATATTAACACTGTACCCACCAGGACTGTACGGTGTTTCTCCAACAACAAACCCTGGGTCAACCCTGACATAAAGGATCTCCTTAAGGAGAAAAAGAGGGCCTTTAAGTCGGGAAATAAGGAGGAGCTGAAGGCTGTGCAAAAGGAGCTGAGGAGGAAGATCAGAGAGGGGAAGAACAGCTACAGGAAGCAGATGGAGGACCAGCTACAGAGGAACAACATCAGTGGAAACTGGAGAGGCCTCAAAACCATCTCTGGGTACAAGGAACCGGACTCCCGGGCGACCAAAAGTGGGTGAACGATCTGAACCTTTTCTTCAACAGGATCGATCAGTCACCCTCCCCTCCCCCGGTCCAGTCACCCCTGCTGCAGCCCCCCTTGTCTGCACGTCCAGTACACTGCCCCACCTCCCCTCCCACAGCACTTGGGTCACATTCACCACCCACTGCTTCTGCTTCTCTGCCCCAACCCCACCACCCCCCACACCCCCTCCTCCTCTCACACCCTTGAGCACCCAGCCCCTGTGCTCCAATCTGTCTTTCTCCACAGACCAGGTGTGAAATGAGCTCAGGAAGATCAATGCGAGGAAGGCGGCTGGTCCGGACGGCATCAGCTCGAGGCTCCTCAAGTCCTGTGCAGACCAGCTGTGCGGAATAGTGGAGCATGTCTTCAATCAGCCTGAAACTGGGGAGAGTTCCACAGCTGTGGAAAACATCCTGCGTGGTACCGGTACCAAAGACGCCTCACCCGAAGGAACTCAACAGCTACAGGCCGGTGGCACTGACATCACACCTGATGAAGACACTGGAGTGTCTGGTCCTCGCCCATCTCTGCCCCCTGGTAAGAACATCAATGGATCCGCTGCAGTTCGCCTACCAGACTCGCATCGGGGTGGAGGACGCCATCATCTACCTGTGGAACATCATCTACCTGTGGAACATAGCTCTTTCACACCTGGAGAAGCCGGATAGCACTGTGAGAATCATGTTCTTTGATTTCTCCAGTGCATTCAACACCATCCAGCCGGGGCTTCTGGGGGGCAAGCTGGAGCGCACAGGAGTGGATCACCACCTCACATCCTGGATTCTGGACTACCTCACCAACCGGCCACAGTATGTGAGGACAAAGGACCTGGTCTCGGACAGGGTGGTCTGCAGCACTGGGGTTCCGCAGGGAACAGTGCTAGCGCCATTCCTGTTCACCCTGTATACTGTGGACTTCAGGCACAGTTCTGCAGACTCCTATCTACAGAAGTTCTCTGACGACTCTGCCATCGTCGGCCTCATCACGGGCGACGAGGACAGGGCGTACAGAGAACTGATCAAGGAATTTGTGGACTGGTGCCAGCGGAACTGCCTCCGGATCAACGCGGGGGAAACCAGGGAGATGATGGTAGATTTCCGCAGGCGCAGCCAGGTCCCCCCCGACACCGGTGAACATCCAGGGAATGGACATCGAGAGGGTAGATTCTTATAAGTAGCTGGGTGTCTACCTCAACAATAAACTGGACTGGACTGAAAACACCATGCGCTATACAGAAAGGGCCAGGGCAGGCTTTATCTGCTAAGGAGACTCAGGTCCTTTGGAGTGCAGGGGGCACTCCTAAGGACCTTCTACAACATGGTGGTTGCATCGGCCATCTTCTATGGAGTGGTCTGCTGGAGCAGCAGCATCTCAGCGACGGAAGGGAAGAGACTCGACAAGCTGGTCAGGAAGGCCAGCTCTGTCCTGGGTTGCCCCCTCGACTCAGTGCAGATGGTGGGAGAGAGGAGGATGATGTCAAAGCTAACATCGCTGCTAGACAACGACTCTCACCCCTTGCAGGACACTGTCACTGCACTGAGTAGCTCCTCCAGTGACAGACTCCTTCACCCCAAGTGCGTGAAGGAGAGATATAGGAGGTCCTTCCTTCCCGCTGCTGTGAGACTGCACAACCAGCACTACTCCCAGCAGACGAGTCAACAATAACAGCTAACAACACACAGAAAACTGGACAATTTATGTATCTTTTATTTATAATGAATGATCTCTGGCTATCTTGCTATCCACTTTGCTGCTGTAACACTGTAAATTTCCCCTGTGTGGGAGGAATAAAGGAATATATTATTATTATTAAAAGCTGGAGTAACTCAGCGGGACAGGCAGCATCACTGGAGAGAAGGAATGGGTGACGTTTTGAGTCGATACCCTTCTTCAAAGATTTATGCTATAGTGGTTGATATCTGGAATGTGGGGTCTGAGTTGGTGGTGGAATCAGATACAATCACTAACTCTAAGTAGTGTTTAAACACTTAAATTAGCAAAGTTTAGAAGGATATAGTCCAGCAGCAAGCAAATGGGATTATTGATGCTGGGCTAAAAGGGCCTGTGTGACTGAATCCTCCAAGCTATGGCAAGATGAATGATTAAGGCGGCAAGCACATAGCTCCTTGAGCTTTAGTATTTGAGAGCATAAGGATTACACAGGGCTAGTCACGTCATAACTGGAGTAGTCACCACACTACAGGAGGGATACTAAAGATGATGAGGAGGAGATATGAAGATACAAGTTCAGGTCACTGCACATTACGGATTGTGGAAAGGTGTACCACAACAGCCCTAGGATGAGGGATTTCAGCACCTTGGACTGAGGTGATTGGAAAGACTGGGCTTGTATTCACTGGAGTTTAGAAGGATGAGGGGGGGATCTTATAGAGACGCATAAAATTATAAAAGGACTGGATAAGCTAGATGCAGGAAAAATGTTCCCAATGTTGGGGGAGTCCAGAACCAGGGGCCACAGTCTAAGAATAAAGGGGAGGCCATTTAAAACTGAGGTGAGAAGAAACTTTTTCACCCAGAGTCGTGAATTTGTGGAATTCTCCGCCACAGAGGGCAGTGGAGGCCAATTCATCGAATTAATTTAAAAGAGATTTAGATAGCGCTCTAGGGGCTAGTGGAATCAAGGGATATGGGGAGAAGGCAGGCACGGGTTACTGATTGTGGATGATCAGCCATTATCACAATGAATGGCGGTGCTGGCTCGAAAGGCCAAATAGCCTCCTCCTGCACCTATTTTCTATGTTTTATAGAGTAGAGGAAGCTGTTCTCATGAGTGGACAATTCAAGGACCATGGAACAGGCCCACATTTGTTGTACCCAGGTTCAGTTTAAAGAGCTCATCGTGGACAAATGCCACGGTAATTCCCAATTCCACAAAATATAGAGATTAATGGGTGGGGTTCCACACACAGATAATACACTCATGCATAGCTGTGCATACTCTCACATTGGTACATACATGGTAACCAGTCCTCAAAAACTAGATGAACAGGTTAATCTCCATTTGTAACTTTAACTTTAAATAAAGTAAAACCTCTACACCAGGATCCTTACTGTTGCTGCAGCAATCATTAAATCGAGTTTAGACACTAAATGCTAGAGTAACTCAGCAGGTCAGGCAGCATCTCTGGAGAAAAGGAATAGGTGACATTTTGGGTCAAAACTGAGTTTTCTATTTGCCATTAATTGATAGGAACCTATAATTAATCATATCACGAGTAAGTCTGAATATAAATTATCTTTTAACTTGGTCCTCTGGAAGTTAACCCCAAATAGTTTCAGAAAATGTCTAAGCTTTTCCCTGTACTGCATAGAAAACTGCCGAAAAATGTTTAAAAATATTAATAACTCAGGAATTCAATCACAGGGCTTTGTTTTAAGAGATTACCTGTCGTTACAATAATATGTTTTTTGTTACTAGATGGAAAGATGCAGGAGGATCTGGAAGGGCTGACATTGCATTTAAAACCTGTAGTGTATGTTGTACAGACCCTTGAACCCACTCATCATTGACTAAAATAGGATTGAAGATCTTGTTGACCATTTTAAAATGTCAGATTAAATTGGCAGGCAATTGCTCGTCTGTTGTTGCCATTCCATTTTTAAATGTTCCAAGCTGTGAACGTGGGATGAAGATGTATAACTCCTGCTGCCAACACCACTCCTGCTGCCATCACCCTATCTAGTTATGCCTAAGGGACGGAGATGGAGAAATTGTATGAAGGCACCTTATCACCAATGTCTTGGACAAACCTTTGCTTAAATCAAGAATGGTGTATTTTCGCCTCTCCTGAATATGCATCTGTGGATCCAGATCCATGTACTTCCTTTCATACCTCATCAAGTGGTCAATGTCATGGCCCCACAACTATTGACAGGGGTGAACCAGTGAGCATTTATGTACCCTGAATTTATAACACTACAACTGAGACTTAAATTCAAATAATACAACATTTTGTTCCCGGAATTGTTTTTAAATAAAAGGTTCAATTATTGCATTATTGACTCAGTGTATCTGTTCAATATCCTCACATCTCTGGTCTAGGTAACAGACAGCATTAAGTTAAGATGGTTACAAGAGCCTCTAAGTACATTTATTTGCAAAGAGGACTCGTTTAATTCAGTAAATCGTACTCTGTAATTTGTAACTACTTTCCACGGGCAGTTAGAGAATGAGAGAAGCTCTCCCTCAGAATAATAATCTGTGCATTATCGACATTAATCAAAGATGCATAAGGTTCAGCAGGAATTGCTCTAGGCTGAACTAAACAGATCAGAACATCAAGCCCAGCTGCTTAGTCAAGAGTGCAGCATAGCACCATTATTAGTTTTAGAGATACAGCACAGAAATAGGCCCATCTAGCCCACGCTGACCAGCAATCAGCCCGTACACTAGTTCTCTTACCACCTACACGAACAATTTACAGAAGCTAATTAGCCTCCAAACCTGCACGTCTTTGGGAGGAAGACTGAGCACCCGGAGAAATCCTCTTGGTCACAAACTCCATACATTCAGCCCTGAGGTCCGAATGGAACCTGGGTCTCTGGTGCTGCACTGCAGTAAATCTGCCGCTGTGCCACCTCTCAAAGGCAACACCAAAAGGAATATGCATCACTAAAATTGCAAAAAAAAATATTTAAGGAGAGAAACACTCAAAGTTTTGGCTTCACATACAGACAAGAGGTTATCTTATAGAGGTATATAAAATCAAATCATCAGGGAAATACAGAAGATGAATGTGCATAGTCTTTTATCCCAGGTAGGGATATCGAGAACCAGCTGCTTAGTCTAGAGTGCAGCACAGTACCATTAGTTTTAGAGATACAGCGCAGAAACAGGCCCTTCGGCCCATCTGTGGGGGAGGGGGAGAAGAAGATTTAGTGGGGGTGTTGGAGACATGGAACAAGCTGCCAAAGGAGGTAGTTAAGGCAAGCACTATCATAATGTTAAAAAAAATATTTGGACAGGAACATGGATAAGACAGATTGAGAGGGATATGGGGCCAAATGCAGGCAGGTGCAACTCGTGTAGGTGGGACATGTTGGTAGGCGTGGGCAAGTTGGGCACTCCCAAGTAATGTAATGATAGAATGGTCAAACATATACCTGCATTTTACAGTCAAAGATAGAAACAAATCAGACCGCATCTCTGGGGAAAAGGAATAGGTGACGTTTCGGGACGAGACCCTTCTTCAGAGATGCTGTCTGACCCGCTGAGTTGCTCCAGCTTTTTGCGTCTATCTTCGGTTTCAACTAGCATCTGTAGTTCCTTCCAATGCATATTACAATTGCTGATCAACATGGTGGAGCATCGAATCTTGTCAAACTGCAGAACTCACACCAAGCCAAATTCTTGCTGTTGAGGGAGTGCAGCGTAGGTTCACCAGGTTAATTACCGGGATGGCGGGACTGACATAAGATGAAAGAATGGATCGGCTTAGATTCACTGGAATTTAGAAGGATGAGAGGGGATCTTATATATATATATATAAACATAAAATTCCTAAGGGATTTGACAGGCTAGATGATGGAAAAATGTTCCCCATTTTGGGGGAGCCCAGAACCAGTGGTCACAGTTTAAGAATAAAGGGTAGGCCATTTAGGACTGAGATGAGGAAAAACCTTTTGTGAATCTGTGGAAATCTCTGCCACAGAAGGCAGTGGAGGCCAATTCACTAGATGTTTTCAAGAGAGAGTTAAATTTAGCTCCGAGGGCTAACGGAATCAAGGCATATGTGGAAAACTGATTCTGGATGATCAGCCATGATTATATTGCATGGTGGCACTGGCTCGAAGGGCTGAATGGCCTACTCCCGCACCTATGTTCTATGTTTCTAATTAAAGCAGAATACACAACAAACCATTCTGCAACAGAAGTGGGCACACAGACTGGGAATTCTCACATTCGCAGCCCATGAACAAAGACTCAGCAAAGGATGACTAACCTTTTCTGCCGATGGAGGAACTCCCACGCAGTTCCTGGGCTTCACACGAGGGGGTATGGGGTGTTTTACACGGGAACAAGATCGGACACTAGCTGCCAGAAACTTTGATACATTTGTTTTTATTGTTAATTAACAATGCACCCCTTTGATAAGTTTATGATCAGAGGGTAAATGCCCAGAAACAGACTGTACACACTATACAAAGAAACCACAATGTGGCAACAAAAACATTACTCTCCAAAGCCACTCTGCTTTATTTAAATTATACACAGCTTTATGAAATATTCTCTTATGGAAAATATATAAATAATTTCTTATTTTAATCAGACTATGTTACAGGTATACATACAAATCAGGTATATGTTCAGTGATCTTTGAACACCAGAACATTCCAATAATGTAGCAGCTTATCACATAGAAATAAAACCAAACACATTCACAATGATGGCTGCAATGCCCACCTACAATGTGCTCTCTCGCTTACTTGGCCATTGCCTTCAGTTAAATTATTCCTCCCCCTTCAACATACTTCCAAGCAGCAAACACGTTTGCTGGATGAAGGAATGTCAGACTTGCTTTCCAAGCAATGAGTCCATTGATTCGTTTCAATCTCATTGCCAAGTGTCAGGAGAACGTGCGAGCTGGAAAGAGTGACGCACCACAAGAAACACAGAGCAGGGGATCCATAGACTGAGCAGGAGGAACAAATGTACACAGAGACCACAAGACAGGGGAGGGGAGGTGGGTTCCTGCAGAAAATGGCAATGATAAAGTCGTAAAGTTAATAGTGAATTGCTGACCTGTCTTGAAAGACTGACGGTGATGGTCACCGCCATTTCAACTGGTCAACTTGATTAGTGTTCTTTACAGTGCACCGCCCATCACAGAGCAGACTGCTGTGGGGACAAGCAGGTGGAAGAGTACCTGTGAGCTGTGGAGCGATGGAGGAGCCTCTGCCACCGTGTGTTTGTTACAGCGATTCCATCAGCAGCTTCCTTCTACGTCCTGGATCCTGGGCGGGATGGATCAGGTCAATGAAGTAGCACCTTATTCTCGACCCATCCCTTGGGAGTGACATCTCAGCTGCTCTCTGCAATCCGTCCACTCAAGATCAAGGAACACAACCCAGAGATTTCCAACATCTCACCCTTCCAGCTCCCAACTACCAACCCCAGAAATAGATAGTCACAAAGTCTGGAGTACCTCAGCTGGTCAGGCAGCATCTCTGGGGAAACGAGGATAGGTGACGTTTCGGGTCAGGGCCCTTCTTCAGACAGCCTGTGAATCCTGTGAGGAACGATTGCGACCTGAAACGTCCCTCATCCTTTTTCTCCAGAGATGCTGCCTGACCCGCTGAGTTACTCCTGCACTTTGTGTCTATCTTTGGTGTAAACCAGCATCTGCAGTTCTTTGTTTCTACTGACACCAGAGGTCTGACCCACTTTCAATTCTCCCTCGCACCCACTCCAGGTCGGTGCCAAGAACAGTAATCATCATTCAGGTAGAAAAGGTGCTAAGTTGGCTGCCCGTGATCAGGGCATGCGTTTTTTGAAGCCCTGCAGAAGAACGTGTACAGCTGCCCCAAACACTCCTCTGTTCCGAATTCACAGCTGAATAGAAAAACACAAAGTGCTGGAGGAACTCAGTGGGGTGGGCATCATCTATGGAGGAAAATGTGAAGGACCACAACCTGAAAACATTGCCTTGTCCATTTCCCTCCACAGATGCTGCCTGACCCGCTGAATTCCTCCAGCACTTTGTATTTTGCTCAAGATTCCAGCATCTGCTGTTCATATTTTTTTGTTAAAAAAATTGCCGACCAGTGCTGTGACAGGAAATTCCAAAATCGTAATTCAAGATTAAATTCAGCACCGGCACATATCATTGAGCTGAGTGATGGATGAGCTGCGAGTCCCCTTGCAACTCAGCATCCTACGGACCCTGATCACGTTTCTGTCTGGTGTTCAGAGCCCATGTGCACCCCCTGCCTTCGACACACACAGTTCAACTATAAGGTCAAGACTGCACGATAACAACCTCCTCAAAGTTGTGCAGTGGGGCTCAGCACTGAACAGCATCTACCTACCATGGATCGCTAACACACATCTCAAAGCCAGGACCCAACGATAAATGGCAGTCAGACTTGCCTCCTCATCTGGAAGCTGGGGTATTTTGGGAACTGAAATATTTTGTAGCGGCTGTATGTCATTTTCTTTCACATGAGCCTCCCAGTTTTCACATCACCACTGGCAGGGCGTTATGTCCCCCTACGACTGAGGAACTGCCTGGCTGTAGGTGCCACCCATGTTGGCTGAAATGCCCAGTGCACAGAGCTGCCTGACCAGGGCTGGGGGAGTGGGCAGGCAGTGATGGAGAGCAGCTGGTGGTGGAGATACCAGGGATCAGTGTCCTGCGTATCCCAGGTCCTGGAGTTCCAAAGCAGCCTAGGAACTGCTATGTACCCAGGGCGTGGGTAGCTACGTGACTGGGGGGGGGGTGGGGAAGGGGTTCCCTATGTATACGTACGATGGTTGTGGGAGAGGAGGAGGGGGTGTTAATAGTCTGGGGAGCAGCAGCTCCCACCCACTCCTCATAGCAGTGGTGGACAGGCCACGTGTGGAGTACAGGGACCTGTCTGCAGAAGGGTCTCTACCCGAAACATCACCCATTCCTTAACTACAGAGACGCTGCCTGACCCGCGGAGATACTCCAGGTTTTTGTGTCAATCTACAGGGATGTTTGATAGTTCTAGGGTGGAAAGTGCCCTCCTAGAGAGCCCTTGACAATAGAACAGTAGGTCATCTGGTTAGAGGCAGGGTGAGGGGCGAGTTATGCCCCAACTACTTGGGCCCACAGCTACAGTCCGCCATTAACGCTCCCCAGCAGCGCCAGTCTCCACCAGAATATTTCAAACATTAGTGCAGGACATCCCCCTTTCAACAAGCTGTAGTAGCTTCTCCTGTGGTGTCCATCAGACCTGGCGCAGACTAGAAACAAAGCAGGGCAGTGCAGGTGGAGTGGAAGGGTTTGCGATGAGTGGGTGTCTGTGCAATGGCATTGAGCAGATCCATCCAGTAAGCCAGACCAGTGAGAACCATGCAGTGCCTGATACCGAGGGCTGCATCCCAATCGTCTTCATACCTCCAGTAGTGTTAAGAATACCTTCACGTTCAGGATAGAGGAAAGGGCAATAAATAAGGAGCCAGACTCTGGGCCAGAATCGAGTGCGGATTCGACGCACGTGGCAGGTGTGTTGGTGTCAGCAGATGGGGGCTGAAGTTGGCCGTGGGTCTGGCAATGTGGAAATGTTTCTGCTTGGGCTTGGTCAGGATTCGAGCATCAGTTCAACGTCCATGGGCTTCGGTAATAGAAGGGTAGTGTCCGCTTCCTCGTATAGCTGTCAGAGAGGAGAGACAGGGTCAGAGAAGAGACAGCGAGATCTGCTAAACAGCCTAAGTGAGAGACAGATCGAGATTTAGTCTAGACATACAGCGCGGAAACAGGCCCTTCAGCCCACGCCTGCCAGTGAACCCTGCACATTAACACAAGCCTACACACACGAAGGACAATTTACACTTATACCAAGTATACAAACCCAAGCCAATTAACATACAGACCTGCACGTCTTTGGAGTGTGGGAGGAAACCGAAGATCTCGGAGAAAACCCACGCGGTCACGGGGAGAATGTATAAACTCCATACTAACAGCGCCCACAGTTGGGATTGAACCCAGGTCTTCGGCGCTGCAAGCGTTGTAAGGCAGCAACTCTACCCTGTGCCACCGTGCCTCGGAGTGATAGAGATCACGCCAGAGAGCGAGTAGGTTAATTGGCTTTTGTATTTGTAAATTATACCTAATGTGCAGGATAGAACTATTGTCCTGTCATTAGTAATAGGAGCAGAATTAGGCCATTCGGCCCAGCAAGTCTACTCCGCCATTCAATCATAGCTGATCTATCTCTCCCTCCTAACCCCATTCTCCTGCCTTCTCCCCATAACCCGACACCCGTAACAGTCAAGAATCTATCTATCTTTGCTTTAAAATTTTCCATTCACTGCCTTCACAGCCTTCTATGTCAAAGAATTCCACAGATTCACCACCCTCTGACTAAAGAAATTCCTTCTCATCTTCCTTATGGAACGTTCTTTAATTTGGAGGTTGTGCCCTCTAGTCCTAGACTCTCCCACTAGTGGAAACATCCTCTCCACATCCACACTAACCAAGTCTTGCACTATTCTGTATGTTTCAATGAGGTCCCACCTGATTCTTCTAAACTCCAGCAAGTACAGGCCCATTGCCCACAATCGCCCATCATAGGCTAACCTACTCATTCGTGGTAAACCTCCTCTGGACCCTCGCTGGTGTCAGCACATCCTTCCTCAGAAATGGTGCCCAAAATTACTCACAATACTCCAAATGTGGCCTAACCGGCGTCTTATTAAGCCTCAGCATTACATTCCTAAAATAAACCCTTCGGCCCACCAAGTCCCCACTGACAATCGATCACCTGTTCACATTAGTTCCATGTTATCCCACACACTCAGTCAGTCCCTATTAATTGGGGACAATTTAATTACGGACGTCAATTGACCTACAAACCCGCAAGTCTTTGGGCTGTAGGAGGAAACTGGAGCACCCAGAGAAGACCTAAACGGTTAATAGGATAACACCCAAGTTCCGTACAGGCAGCATTCAGTCAGAATCAAACCCGAGCCTCTGGTGGGGTAAAGCAGCAACTTTACCGCTGCGCCACTGTGCCGTCATTTTGTCCATGTCAAAAGTCTGCCCTCTGGTCCTTGCACTGTCCTCTAGAGAGCTTCCCTCTATTTATTCCATCTAAATCAGCATATAATTTATCAAGTACCTTCTCAATCTTTTTTTTTAAATTTTGAGGGAAACAGTCCAACTTCTCCAATTTAACCCTGAAACCGAATTCCCCCATTCCTGAAACCTACAAATCTTTTCAGCACCTTCTCTAGTGTCTCATAAGCAAAGTTGGGCACAATATCGCAGTGACCGTACAGTTTGACACTTCCCTGCTTTCATACTCCATGCCACAACCAAATCTGGCTCACTACCAAATCAAACAGGATCTCTGCGTTCTGGGACACACTGTTTCATGACGAGAGCCAGGATGTTTAGCTAAAAATCTCTGAAATAGGCAGGCAAATAGGCATAATAAAATTACAAAAAAGGCACGAAAAAGGCATTTATTGACAAAAAAAGGCATGTACTTCCAGCACCAAAACATGGTTAAAAATGTGTTTAGCTGTCTGTACATGCTGGGAAATGAATTATTTCTTCTCATGATTCACTGCTTTCTCACATGCTTTGCAAACCTGCACAGTTGTCTGTAGAGAATATATCACTCCCGTACACTCTCACCAAATCGTTGTTTTTTACATGGCGTTGACTTGACTTTAGGCATTTTGACGCTTGCAGGGGTAGATCCTACAGGAGCGGGGATAGACCTCTACAGGCAGGCCAAGTACAAGCTGAGAAGGGGAATCAGAGCTGCCAAGGAAAGGTACTCTGAGAAGCTGAGGAGCAAGTTCTCAGCTAATGACTCCTCTTCAGTTTGGAAGGGCTTGCAAGAAATCACAAGCTACAAGTGGGAACCCCCCCCCCGCTCCTTGGACAATCGTCAGCTGTCCAACGACCTGAAAGAGTTCTACTGCAGGTTCGAGAAACAAAAACATAACCCTGGTAGCCCCTCCCCAACCAACACTTCATACCTACTCCCAGCCTGACTCCAGTTTGAAAAGACTGAACCCTTCCCTACCCACCCAACCCTCTCCAATCACCACTTAACACCCACTTACAGCCTGACTACAAAAGACTGGGGCCTCGTACATTACCCACGAATGAACGACCGACGGTGGCGCCCCCGTTGGTGGAAAATTTCTTGTAACTTACATTAACACGGCAAAAAAAGGCTGATTTAGGCACTCGATCGTGAAAAAGGCATTATCTTGCTGAAATCATCAAAAACGGCATTTATGGCAAAATCCTGGCTCTATTCATGACACTGTCGTGAACACTCAGAACCTCACTACCTTTCTGACATCAGTGTGTCCACTTATCTCAATCTGCACAAGAGATTGTAGACCCCCCCCTCCCCCTCCACTGCAGAAGAGTGCGATTCTTCTGAGAACCGCGCAGCTCCAACGAGCGTTTGTCAACAACTTACTGGCTGGAATTGAACGTCTTGGAAGAGTTCTTGGATAAACCTGCGGGAGGGGAGTCTGAAGGTGCAATTTGCCAGCAAGTGAGAGACCTCAGAGTAGAGACAGATGTCGTCAAAAGCATGAGGAAACTTCTCCTTTATCCTGGGGAACAAAAATAGAAGGATCTGAGCGTTCGGGCGAAAACAACACAGGTAACGCACTTTTAAAAAGCAGTCACTGGGAGGACAGAAGACAACCCTCCCTCATTTGGGTGTTGTACAGCACGTTACTTGTGTTTTCTCTGGCACAATTTACCACTGCAAACATGGAAACCAGTTCTCAAATTGCATGGGATCCAAGGAGAGATAGCTGAGTGGATAGAAAATTGGCTTCATGGAAGGAAGCAGAGGGTGATGGTGGTGGCTTGTAACTGGTGGTGTGCCTCAGGGTTTGGTGCTGGGCCCATTGCTGTTTGCCATCTACGGCAATGATTTGGATGAGAACGTACATGGCATGGTTAGCAAGTTTGCCGATGACATTAAAGTGGGTGGTAGTGAAGATTGGTGTCAAAAATTGCAGCAGGATCTTGAACGGTTGGGCAGGTGGGCTGAGGAATGGTTGATGGAATTTAGTAGAGAAATGTGAGGTGCTGCATTTTGGAAAGTCTAACAAGGGCAGGATCGACAGTGAATGGTCGGGCTCTGGGAAGTTTTGTACAGCAGAGGGATCTAGGAGTTAAGTACATAGTTCCCTGAAAGTGGCATGGCAGGTAGATAGAGTAGTCAAGATGACTTTTGGCACATTGGTCTTCATCAGTTAGAGTCTTAAGTGTAGGGAGGTCATGTTACAGCTGTATAAGATATTGGTGAGGCCAATTTGGTGAGGCCACATTTAAAGTATTTAAAGTATTGTGTTCAGTTTTCGTCACCATGTTATCAGAAAGGTGTTGTCAAACTGGAAAGGGTGCAGAGAAGATTTAAGATGATGTTGCCAGGTCTAGAGGGCTTGAGCTATAGGGAAAGGTTGGGCAGGCTAGGACTTTATCTCTTGGAGCGCAGGAGGATGAGGGATGATCTTATAGAGTTGACAATAAACTAAACTAAACAAAGTGCCCTTTCGAAGGATTAAACTGATGAATAGTTTTATTCAAGAGGGACTTGTGATACCTTGAGGAATGAGTGCAGGAGCTGTGGTCACGGGCTAATCTAAGTGTGTTGGCGTATCCTAGAGAGCTAGATAGAGCTCTTAAAGATAGCGGAGTCAGGGGGTATGGGGAGAAGGCAGGAACGGGGTACTGATTGAGAATGATCAGCCATGATCACATTGAATGGTGGTGCGTACAGGCTCGAAGGGTCGAATGGCCTACTCCTGCACCTATTGTCTATTTGTGCTCAGGAAGGAGTTCCTTTACAAGAATCTAGGTAAATTGGACACAAAACACCTACTCCAGCCCCGAGGAACAACTGTCCTTGCAGGATGTAGTCCCATATACGCTCCTGAACACCATTTTCTGTGTATAGACAGGGTGAATACACTGTCTTTTTCCCAGGGTTGGGGATTCAAGAACCAGAGGACATAGGTTTAAGGAGAGAGGGGAAAAATTTAGTAGGAACCCGAGGGGCAACTTTTTCCACTCAGAGGGTTGTGGGTGTGTGGAACAAAAGCTGGGCGGCACGGTGGCGCAGCGGTAGAGTTGCTGCCTTACAGCGAATACAGCGCCGGAGACCCGGGTTCCATCCTGACTAGGGGCGCCGTCTGTACGGAGTTTGTACGTTCTCCCCGTGACCTGCGTGGGTTTTCTCCGAGATCTTCGCTTTCCTCCCACACTCCAAAGACGTGCAGGTATGTAGGTTAATTGGCTTGGCAAATGTAAAAATTGTCCCTAGTGGGTATAGGATAGTGTTAATGTGTGAGGATCGCTGGTTGATGCGGACCCGGTGGGCCGAAAGGGCCTGTTTCCGCACTGTATCTCTAAACTGAAAGGTAGGTATTATAACAACATTGAAATTTGGACAGGTGCATGGATAGGAAAGGGGTGTGACCCAAAGGTAGGCATGTGGGACTGGTGTGGACGAGTTGTGCAGCAGGGCCTGCTGTACAACTCTGACGTCTCAATGACGGATGCCCGTGATGCTCGGCCAGAAGTACAAGGAATGAGTTCTTACATCAGGAGCCCGGTTTCGTGGCCCTTTGTTCCGACGGAGCTGCTCAGATTGATGACCAGCCGCAGCACCTCCTTGCGTAGCAGCACCCGGCAGGCAGGCTTGTTGTCCGTCACCGCTTTCCCTGCTGGTGGAGGTGGCACGGTTCAAAACAGGCGCAGGCTCCAAGCAATCACACCACCTTCGCACACCCCTGCATCTACCCCCGGGCCTCAGCAAGGCAGCACTGGGTCAAACCAAGCCCACCCTCAGTCTGAAGGGTCCCGATACGACACATCGCCTGGCCAGTCCCCATTCCCTCCACTGATGCCGCTTGCCCCGCGGGGTTCCTCCAGCACTTTGCGGTTTGCTCAAGATTCCAGCATCTGCAGTTACTTGTGCCAAGCTCATACTCACTGCTGAATTAAACCACGCAGTCTCCTCCCTGCCCCACCCCAACTCACTAACGCATACACCCTTCCCACCCTAACTCAGTCAGACACAAACTCCCTCCCCACCCAACAAATCCCCAGATAAACAAGAGACACCAAGCCCATTCTCACCACCCCTCCCTTAAACCGACAACTACAGAGTTGTGTGTATCTAAGAGCGTTTCCTGAAATTGGTATGTGGTAGTCCAACCTGAGAAGGGAACATAGTGGACCTTGTGTTGGGAAATGAGCCTGGCCAAGTGACCGGTACATTTGGAGCAAGTGATCACAACTCCATAAGTTTAATGTAGAAACAAGGAACTGCAGATGTTGGCCTACCAAGGACAGAGACAAAGTGCTGGAGTAACTCAGCGCGTCAGGCAGCATCACTGGAGAACATGGATAGGTGACGTTTCAGTTCGGGGGCCCTTCTTCACACTAATTCCCCGGTGAACATGGACGTTTCGGGTCGAGGCGCTTCTTCAGTCAGAAGAAGGGGACCCGACCAAAGATGTCACCTACCCACGTTCTCCAGAGATGCTGCCTGACCAGAAGAGTTACTCCAGCACTTTATAGGTTTTAAGATTGGTTTGAATAGGGAGAAGGCTGGAACATGCTGCCAGGGATGGTGGAGGTGTCAGACACGATAGTGGCATTGAAAAGACTTTTGGAATGGCACATGCAGGGAATGAAGGGATATGGATTACACGCGAGCAAATAAAAATTGGTCTTGGCACTACATTCGGCACGGACATTTTGGGCCGAAGGGCCTGTTTCTGTGCTGCACTGCTCTATGTACCAGTTCCCACCTTCCCCAAGCAGATAGTTTGCTACATCAAACCTCCCTCCATCCAAGCTAGCGACGATTGCAAGTGCAGGGAACACATTGTACTGGGTACACTTGTGCCTCACGTTATCCCTCTTAAACAATCATCAAGTCTGAATCACTAGCTCCAAGGTTGTAGCAGGTCCCACACTCACTTATTAGTATATCGACACTCTTGGTACTGCTTGCAGACCCTGGCGACACAGCATCGCTGCACCCGGAGTTGCCAGAGATCTTCGAGGATTGAGGCGTGACTTCCAGGTGGGTGTGGATCGGGATGGTGGGCAGACAGCAGTCAGTGTACAGAACGTCCGGCAAATCTGGAAACATTAACACCTTTACATTAACACCAGCAAACGTCGCTAGGGATATCTGCAGCTTAAGAAAAGCAGAGTAAGTTTATGTCAAAGCAGCCACAGCCAGACATAAAAACAGCTTTTTTTCCACGAGTGGTAGTTCTACTCAATAACCAAAGTCTGTAGTCTCTTTATTGCTCTGGTTTATTTACACACACATGTTTAGACCGTAATGTTGTATCTTTATTGTTTTGATGTGTTTATGCTTTATTCTTAATTGTTAACTGTATGTTTGTGTTGTCATTTGTGAGCGGAGCACCAAGGCACATTCCTTGTATATGCACATACTTGGCCAATAAACCTATTCATTCATTCATTCATTCAAAGCACTGGCAGCAAAGTACTGTTAACTTGGAAGTTGAAAATACAGTTGTAATGGGGAGGGATAATAAACTCTGGAAGGGAATCACACAGGTAAGCTGCAGGAGTGCAGGAGCTGTAAGAAACTGCAGAGAGATGTAGACGTAGCCCAGTCCATCACACAGACCAGACTCCCCACCATTAACACCAGCTACACTTCTCGCTGCCTCAGGAAAGCAGCCAACATCATCAAGGACTTGTCCCACCCCGGTCATTCCTCCTTCTCCCTTCTGGCAGAAGGTACAGATGCTTGAAAGCGCACACCACCAGACTCAGAAACAGCTTCTTCCCCTCTGCTATCAGGCTTAAAATGGTCCTTCCATATGCTAGGGTGCTGTCTGATTCACCTCTACCCCATTGCGGGCATTTGACTCTGGAACTGATGCGCTACAATGCTGAGAACTATATTCTGCACTCTGTATCTTCCCCTATGCTCTTATCTATTGCTCTCGAGTTTCACTTGGTTATATTGATGTATAGTACTATCTGATGTGCTTGGATGACATGCAGAACAAAGCTTTTATGGGTGACTGGGGTTATGGGGAGGTTGGAGAATGGGGTTAAGAGGGAAAGATAGATCAGCAATGATTGAATGGCGGTGTAGACGATGGGCTGCATGGCCTAATTCTGCTCCTATAACCGCTGCATCTGGGTACAGGTGACCTAAACCTGTGGTTTTTGACCGACCTGCACGGTTTAGAGTGGAGGCGCACTTGCTGTTGGGCTGGCAGCCCAGTATCGTCAGGCACACACAGTAGAGGCAGTTATCGTCCGTGTGCTCCTGCAAGCCCGTCTCCTCTGTGGCGTCACCTGAAGGAGCATCTTCTGAGGCTTTCAGCATTGCCTCTGTGAAGCTGATCTGAGACCGCAGCTCTTGGAAGGGGCTTCGAGAACAAGGCGACGATACTGGGTCTAAAATAAAAGAAACCACAACTTAGGCCAGTGGTGTCCAAACTTTTTTCAAAGAGGGCCAGATTTGAAAATACCCAAGGGCCTTACCTAATACCCAATACCCCCCCCCCCCCCCCCCGGACCTTTAACTAATGCGCTCCCCCCTCCTGGACCTTTAACTAATACGCGCCCCCCCCGGACCTTTAACGAACGCGCTCCCCCCCCCCCCCCCCGGACCTTTAACGAACGCGCTCCCCCGCCCCCCCCGGATCTTTAACTAATACGCTCCCCCCCCCCCCGGACCTTTAACTAATGCGCTCCCCCCTCCTGGACCTTTAACTAATACGCGCCCCCCCCGGACCTTTAACTAATACGCCCCCCCCCCCGGACCTTTAACGAATGCGCCCCCCCCCCCCCCCCCCCGGACCTTTAACGAACGCGCTCCCCCGCCCCCCCCGGATCTTTAACTAATACGCTCCCCCCCCCGGACCTTTAACTAATACGCCCCCCCCCCGGACCTTTAACTAATGCACTCTCCCCCCCCCCCCCCCCCCTCCCCGGACCTTTAACGAATGCGCCCCCCCCCCGGACCTTTAACGAATGCGCTCCCCCACCCCCCCGGACCTTTAACTAATACGCTCCCCCCCTCCCCCGAACCTTTAACTAATGCGCTCCCCCCCCCTCCCCGCACGCCCTCAACCCCGCCGCCGGGAAGTGTAGTCGCCTCCTCCCGCTCGGGGCGGGGGGAGGGGGAAGTTGGGCAGCGCTGACCGCCGGGAGGTGTAGTCGCCCTCTTCCCCTCCCCCTCCCTTCATTCTGTTAGACAGTGCTGGCGGGCCATAAATAATACATTTTAAGACGGAAGCTGCGGGCCGTATAAAATCTGACCTCGAGCCGCGATTGGCCCCGGGCCAGACTTTGGACATGTCTAACTTAGGCATTATGAAGTCATACAGCACGGAAACAGGTCCTTCGGCCCAACTTGCCCACGCTGACAAAGATGCCCCATCAACACTAGTCCTACCTGCCCAATCTATAGACTAAAACTCTCGTTTGTTTGTTTGTTTGTTTGTTCCTGAACTACAGCCAAAACGGTACACGATAGCGCGACAATTTTTAGGCCCACCTTACTCACCATTGTCCTGTGGTCCTATGGATAAAGTTTCATTCAATTCAAATTGGTGTTATATTTTTAAAGTTAATCACACTTTAAAGTGCCGGGGTAAGCAGCCGAAGCCTGGGCCTGGGCTTGGACGTGACTGGGCAACCGTGACCCCGAGGTGGGTCAAGGGGAAATGCAGCAGCAGCAGCAGCAATAGCAGTGACGCCTGGCATTGGTGGAGGTGGAGGCTGAGGCCTGGGACTGGTGCTGGGCCTTCCCTTGGCTCCCCCGTTCCTCCCTCCTCCCCCTGAGGGGGGGGAGTGAGGGAGGGAGGTAGGTGAGGGAGGGAGGTGAGGGAGCGAGGGGGGAGGGAGCGAGGGGGGAGGGGGCGAGGGAGGGGAGGGAGGGAGGTGAGGGAGGGAGCGAGGGGGGAGGGAGCGAGGGGGGAGGGAGCGAGGGGGCGAGGGAGGTTAGGGCGACGGAGGGGGGGGAGGAGATGGGGGAGGGAGGAGAGGGGGGAGGGAGGGGAGGGGGGGGAGGGGAGGGAGGGGAGGGGGGGGAGGGGGAGGAGATGGCGCTGCAGCAATGCAGGAGAGGTTTGGGCCCAACTTGGTCTAGTATCCCTCTGAACCTTTCCTATCCACGTGCCTTTTGTAAGCCAGCATCTGCAGTTCGTTGTCTACACGTACCTGTCCGTGTCTTTTAACTGCTGCTGGAGTCCCTCCCTCACTCCCTCCACTGGCAGCTCGTTTCACATACCCACCACCCTTTGTGTGAATTCCAGACAACTTCAGTTGCAGTGCCTATAGGCCAGAGCTTCACTCCATCACCAATTGAGGAAGAATTCTCAATTTCTAAGCCTGTCTGAAGGTGGCATCTACCATCAAGGATCTCCACCATCCGGGCCGTGCCCTCTTCTCACTGCTGCTGTCGGGCAGGAGGTACAGAAGCCTGAAGTCAGGAACAGCTACTTTCCTGCAACCATCAACATCTTGAGCTGACCGTCACAACCCTCCACCTACCTCAGCAACAGAACACTACGGACCACCTCATATGACATTCCTCATATGTTGCAAAACAAACTTGGCTAATAAAATATGATTATGATTGTGACCTCTTGCACTACCGGGGACAACCAGAGTGCTCTTGAACACCACATAACACAAACTTCAGCAACTGCGATCTTCTATGGAATGTATATTTGGTTGAACTACACACTTTGGTTTTTGCACTATTATTTCCTGGTACTGTGGCTATTCATTTATTGCATTATTGATTATCAGAAGCTATGGGGAGAAGGCAGGAGAATGGGGTGAGGGAAAGATAGATCAGTCATTCACAGAGTGCTGGAGTAACTCAGCAGTCAGTGCAGTGCAAAAGCCACTTACGCTTCACATAAACAGCACACATCTCCCCAGGTGGCGAGGATGTTTGCGAAACACGACTGTGCTGGGGCACCACAACAAGGCAGGAGTTGGCACTGCCTTCCCCCTATGTGTCTACACGTTCTCGTAAAAGCAGCAACTTGAGAGCACTGTGGTTAAGATACTACAGCACTAAGCTCGAGTTAAAAGTTCACGTCTTCTTCTCAGTTGAGAATTTAGAAAGAAATTCAACCTCTAAACAACTTCCACCCCCTTCCTTGAGGCCCTCATGGATGCGCATCCATTTCCCCATCACCTTCCACCAACATTTCCTCCTCTGGCTCCACATTTCACGCCTCTTGCAGCACTAGCTCCTTTTCTCACACATTTTGTCTTTTCACCTCTGGTCTTTGTCCACCGATCTTACAATCAAACCCTCCCCTCACCTGTATCCACCTATCACTTGCCAGTCTTTGTCCCACCCCCACCTATCTTCCAGCTTTCTCCTCCCCCATTCTACAGAAGGGTCCCGACCCGCTGAGTTACTCCAGCACTCTGTGAAACGTCACCTATCCATGTTCTCCAGAGATGCTGCCTGACCCGCTGAGTTATTTCAGCATAGTTTTCTTTTTCAAAAAATAACCCATTGGGTTCACGAATTTCAATTCTAGACTCAAAGTAATCAACTCCTTGATTTCTCTCAGTTCAGGGGAAACCAGGGATGGTCAAGAAATGTCAGAAATCGCACAACACGGAAAGAGCAGCTAGCAAGACCAGGTAGACATTTGCACCCACCATCGTCTGATTCTGTTCCTTGCACAGAGTAGTCATCTTCAGGTGGGCTGCACTTCTGCTGAAAATAAGGGATGTCTTTCACCTGGGAGAAAGGTGGAACAGTTCACTAGACAGTTTCATCCGCACCTATCCATGTTTTTGTATCTAAACATCTGCTCAAATGTAACATCTCAGAGCCATAGAGCCTTACAGCATGGAAACAGGTCCTTCCAACTTGCCCACACCAACCAACGTCCCACCCAAACTAGTCCCACCTGCTTACATTTGGCCGATATATCTCAAAACAAAAACAGATTTACAATAAATACATTTTAAAGAGTGTAGACAATAACAAAGATTGGATATTTTTAAATTAGCCAAACTTTCCATTCTCAACAGAAAGATTGATCTGGAACTGAATGTCAGATGCACCAATCAAAATCCTTTGAAGATTCACTGGAAATAAATGTAAATTGAATCCTTTATAAGCATTTTACATGGTCAGCCATTCCCAGGATTCAACCAGGCAGCACCTTGCAGCAAATAAGGAGGTCCTTCTGTTCCATGTGTCCATGCCTACTGAAGAGATGATCAAGTCTAATCGCACTTCCCCGCTCCCAGCTATGGGAAAACTCAACAATTATTAACTGCACTAGCTTCCAAAACTCCATCTGCCTCTGGGTGAAAGTTCTTTTCTTCAATTCCCTTCCATATTATTCCTTACAACCTGGGCATTCATGTCAGCCCATTGAATCCACGCTGGCCCACAGAGTAACTCCAGTACCCTGACAGGGCAGGGTGAGGGGAACCAATGCAAGGAGACAGAGGGCCTTAAAAGGACAGAAGCAAAAGGTAGAAGGGATATAAGAAAAAGAAACCTGAAAGCTTTGTGCCTTAATGTGAGGAGCATTCATGAGAAGGTGGATGAATTGAATGCGCAGTTAGTAGTAAAGGAATATGATATTGTTGAAATTATGGAGACACGGCTCCAGGGTGACCAAGGCTGGGAGCTAAACATGCAGGGGTATTCAATATGCAGGAAGGACAGACAGAAAGGAAGAGGAGGTGGGGTGGTGTTGATGGTTAAAGAGGAGATTAATGCAATAGCAAGGAGAGACATTAGCTTGGATGCGGTAGAATTGGTATGGGTAGAACTGCGAAATAGCCAAGGGCAGAAAACAGACCACCAAACAGCAGGAGGGAGGTTGGGGATAGCATCAAGCAGGAAATTAGGGATGCGTGTAGCAAAGGTACAACAGTTATCATGGTGACTTTAATCTGCATATAGATTCGGCCAACCAAATTGGTAACAGTGCTGAGGTGGAGGATTTCCTGGAATGTATACGGGATGGTTTTCTAAGCCAATATGTAGAGGAACTGACTAGAGGGCAGGCCATCCTAGACTGAGTATCGTGTAATGAAGAAAGATTAGTTAGTAATCTTCTTGTGCAAAGCCCCTTGGGCAACAGTGACCATAATATGGTGGAATTCTGCATTAGGATGGGGAGTGACACGGTTAATTCAGAGACTAGGGTCCTGAACTTAAAGACTTTGAAGGTATGAGACGGCAATTGGCTAGGATAGACAGGCAAATTATACTTAAAGGGTTGATGGTGGAGATGTAATGGAAAAGATTTAAAGACCGCATGGATGAACTCCAAAAATTAGTCATCACTGTATGGCAAAGAAATAAAACGGGGAAGGCGGCTCAACCATGGCTAACGAAGGATAGTGTTAAATCCAAGGAAGATTGGACAAGGGGGTTAATTAAGAGGCATCCAACAGAGGACAAGGGGGTTAATTAAGAGGCATATAAATTGGCCAGAGGAAGCAGCAAACCGGAGGACTGGGAGAAATTTAGAACTCAACAGAGGACAAGGGGGTTAATTAAGAGGGGGAGAAAAGAGCACGAAAGAAAGCTTGCGGGGAATATAAAAACGGACTAAATGTTTCTTTGGATATGAAAAAAGGAAAAGATTAGTGAAGACAAATGTAGGTCCCTGACAGTCAGAGACAGGTGAATTTGTAATGGGAAACAAGGAAATGGCAGAATAGTTAAATGAGTACTTTGGTTCTGTCTTCACTTAGGAAGACACAAACAATCTCCCAGAAATACTAGGGGATTGAGGATCTAGTGGGAGGGAGGAACTGAAGGGAATCCACATTCGTCAGGAATTAGTGTTAGGTAAACTGTTGGGACTGAAGGCAGATAAATCCTCAGGGCCTGATGGTCTGCATCCCAGAGTACTCAAGGAGGTGGCCCTAGAAATCGTGGATGCATTGGTGATCATTTTCCAATGTTCTCTCGACTCTGGATGAGTTCCTGTGGACTGGAGGGTAGCCAATGTAACTCCACTTTTCGAGAAAGGAGGGAGAGAGAAAATGGGGAATTATAGACCAGTTAGCCTTACATCGGTAGTGGGGAAGATGCTTGAGATTATTAAAGATGTTATAGCAGTGCATTTGGAAAGCAGTGACGGGATCGGTCAAAGTCAGCATGGATTTATGAAGGGGAAATCATACTTGACTAATCTGGAATTTTTTGAGGATGTAACAAGTGGAATGGATAAGGGAGAGCCAGTGGATGTGGTTTATCTGGACTTTCAAAAAGCCTTTGACAAGGTCCCACACAAGAGATTAGTGGGCAAAATTAGAGCACATGGTATTGGGGGTCGGGTATTGACATGGATAGAGAACTGGTTGGCAGACAGGAAGCAAAGAGTAGGAATTAACGAGTCCTTTTCAGAATGGCAGGCAGTGACTAGTGGGGTGCCGCAAGGCTCAGTGCTGGGACCCCAGTTATTTACAATATATATTAACGATTTAGACAAGGGAATTAAATGTAACATCTCCAAGTTTGCGGATGACGCAAAGCTGGGTGGCAGCGTGAGCTGCGAGAAAGATGCTATGAGGCTGCAGGGTGACTTGGATAGGTTGGGTGAGTGGGCAGATGCATGGTAGATGCAGTATAATGTGGATAAATGTGAGGTTATCCACTTTGGTGGCAAGAACAAGAAGGCAGATTATTATCTAAATGGTGCAAGAAGGAACTGCAGATGCTGGTTTTAACCAAAGATAGACAGAAAAAGCTGGAGTAACTCAGCAGGTCAGGCAGCATCATGGAGAGAAGGAATGGGTGACGTTACGGGTTGAGACCCTTCTTTGGTGTCAGATTAGGAAAAGGGGGAGGTGCAATGAGACCTGGGTGTGCTTGTACATCAGTCACTGAAAGTAAGCATGCAGGTATAGCAGGGAGTGAAGAAAGTTAATGGCACGCTGGCCTTCATTGCGAGAGGATTTGAGTTTAATCCTCTGGTGCCACAGGAGGCATGTTGGTGGTAGTTCGGGAGTGATTTTGTCAGGCAGGCTTTGTTGAAGTCCCTGGCAATGGCGGTAAAGGCTTTGGGGTACGCTGTCTGGTGTTTGTTGACCACGGCGTGCAGCTCCTCCAATGCTAGACGGACGTCTTCCTGGGGTGGGATATAGCCCGCGGTCAGGATGATGGAGGTGAATTCCCTCGGGAGGTAGAAGGGGCAGCACTTCACCACCACGTGTTCCAGTTAGACAGAACTGCCACTTTGTTACTATTGCAATTATTGTTATTGAGGGAGTTATTGTTATACCTGCATCGTAGGGTCGCCAGGTTAATTCCCAGGTTGGCGGGACTGACATATGATGAAAGAATGGGTCGACTGGGCTTGCATTCACTGGAATTTAGAAGGATGAGAGATCTTATAGAAACATAGAATTCTTAAAGGATTGAACAGGCTAGATCCAGGAAAAATGTTCCCCATGTTATGGGAGTCCAGAACCAGGGGTCACAGTTTACGAATAAGGGGTAGGCCATTTAGGACTGAGATGAGGAAAAACCTTTTCACCCAGAGTTGTGAAACTGTGGAATTCTCTTCCACAGAAGGCAGTTGAGGCCAATTCACTGGATGTTTTCAAGAGGGAGTTAGGTTTAGCTCTGAGGGCAAAAGGAATCAAGGGATATGGAGAAAAAGCAGGAACGGGCTACTGATTCTGGATGATCAGCCATGATCATATTGTATGGCGATGCTGGGTCGAAGGGCCGAATGGCCTACTCCTGCACCTATATTTCTATGTTTCTGATAATCCTATTGCAACCTACCCATCCTGCACAGTGGTGCAGCGGTACAGTTGCTGCCTCAGCGCCAGACCTGGGTTCGATCCTTACCACGGGTGTAGTCTGTATGGAGTTTGTACATTCTCCCTGTGACCGCGTGGGTTTTCGCCTGGTGCTCCGGTTTCCTACCACGTCCCAAAGATGTGCAGCTTAATTGGCTTCTGTAAAAATGCCCCTAGTGTACAGGATTGAACTAGTGTACGGGTGATCGATGGTTGGCACCCACTCGGTGGGCCAGAAGGCCTGTTTCCACACTAACTATAAAATCTAAAACCAAGTCATCTCACGAGAGGACAGTAACAGAGAGGCACGATTAGCTCACCAATCTGTATGTCTTGTGGGAGGAAACCGGAGCACCCGGGAAAGCCATGTAGCCACAGGGAGTAGATGTAGAAAGATAGCAAGAAACTATTTCGGATGATCGAAAAGGGAACAGATCATAAAAACTAGATCCAGACCATGAATAATGATAGGAAGCCAGTTCCACATGCAGAACTTGGCAGAAATTTCTACAAATGGAATTAATTCCAGGTCCATTGCTGCTTTTAAATGTTAAAAAAGGATGTTTTGTTAACCAAAGGTATTAAACAATGAAGATAAATGTGGAGTCAGCCCACAGATCTGAAGAAGGGTCTCGACCTGAAACGTCACCTATTCCTTCTCTCCAGAGGTGCTGGAGTTACTCCAGCTTTTTGTGTCTATCTGCAGTTCCTTCCTACACAGATCATCCACGGTCTCGTTAACTAGTCGAATCACCAGGAGTGGAGAGGCCTCGCCTGTTGCTTGGCCTGCAGGTGTATAAAGGCAGCCTGCCTCCCCGCCCACCCACACATCCTGCCAGACTTGCAGACACACAGAATAATGTAGTGCGGGCTCCCTCCGCCCGGGGGCAGGGCCCCCACCCATCCTACCTGGAACAGATCATTGATGTCGCTCGGCAGTGCAAGGCCAATGTAATCGTCAGTGCTGCCGTAGGTGGCGTTGGAGACCATGGAGCGCACAGAGGAGGAACGCTGAAGGGTGGTGTGATTAATCGGACTGAGTAAATCCTCTTTGTCCAGCGAGGCAAAGCTCAATGCTTTGATGAATCTGAACAATGGGAGATGAACAGGAATGAGAGGCGGCAAGTGACCGACAGATGGTATTCACAACCTCAAACACACTGTTCAGGGAACGGCAACAACAGCGTGGTGCAGCAAAGAATAGTTTCCGTTAGCTCTCCTGACTCTGGTGAGCTTTGCAGAGTAAATCTTCCAGACATCCAGTCGTGCTCACATCGCTCACCACTGTGTGTGGCAGACATTACCACAGCTCACCACTGCCTGCAGCAGGCATTACCACAGCTCACCACTGTCTGTAGTAGGCATCACTACCACAGCTCACCACTGTCTGTAGTAGGCAGTACCACAGCTCACCACTCTCTGTAGTAGGCATTACCACAGTTCACCACTGTCTGTAGCAGGCATTACCACAGCTCACCACTGTCTGTAGTAGGCATCACTACCACAGCTCACCACTGTCTGTAGTAGGCAGTACCACAGCTCACCACTCTCTGTAGTAGGCATTACCACAGTTCACCACTGTCTGTAGCAGGCATTACCACAGCTCACCACTGTCTGTAGTAGGCATCTCTACCACAGCTCACCACTGTCTGTAGTAGGCATTACCACAGCTCACCACTGTCTGTAGTAGGCATCTCTACCACAGCTCACCACTGTCTGTAGCAGGCATTACCACAGCTCACCACTGTCTGTAGCAGGCATTACCACAGCTCACCACTGTCTGTAGTAGGCATCTCTACCACATCTAACCACTGTCTGTAGCAGGCATTACCACAGCTCACCACTGTCTGCAGTGGGCATTAGCACAGCTCACCACTGTCTGTAATAGGCATCTCTACCACAGTTCACCACTGTCTGTGGCAGGCATTACCACAGCTCACCACTGTCTGCAGTGGGCATTACCACAGCTCACCACTGTCTGTAGCAGGCATCTCTACCACAGCTCACCACTGTCTGTAGCAGGCATTACCACAGCTCACCACTGTCTGTAGTAGGCATTACCACAACTCACCACTGTCTGTGGCAGGCATTACCACAGCTCACCACTGTCTGTAGCAGGCATTACCACAGCTCACCACTGTCTGTAGCAGGCATCTCTACCACAGCTCACCACTGTCTGTAGTAGGCATCTCTACCACAGCTCACCACTGTCTGTAGTGGGCATTGCCACAGCTCACCACTGTCTGTAGCAGGCATCTCTACCACAGCTCACCACTGTCTGTAGTAGGCATCTCTACCACAGCTCACCACTGTCTATAGTAGGCATTACCACAGCTCACCACTGTCTGTAGCAGGCATCTCTACCACAGCTCACCACTGTCTGTAGTAGGCATCTCTACCACAGCTCACCACTGTCTGTAGTAGGCATTACCACAGCTCACCACTGTCTGTAGTAGGCGTCTCTACCACAGCTCACCACTGTCTGTAGCAGGCATCTCTACCATAGCTCACCACAGACTGATAGTGGGCACCTCTCCTATAGCTCACCAGTGTTTAGTCAGCATCCCCACTGTGTGCAGCAGGCACCTCCTCCCATACATCACCACTGTCTCTGTTGGTCGGCAGCTTCACCAAGGCAGCAGCACAACAGATCATGCCCACAACTTAGCAGGGAGTCTGCAGCAGAAAACCACTGGCTATTCGAGTGCTGTAGTGTAGCTCACCCAGATTCCTACACTGTAAACTACCTAATTCAGCGCACACACAATTCAGAATCCTGCACAACTTTCACTCAACAATTTACCAGCACACCCACTCCCCTAAAATCAACATTATCATTAGATCATGTTCATAAGACATACAAGCAAAAATTAGGCCATTTGGTCCATCGAGACTGCTCCACCATTCAATCATGGCTGATTGTTATCTTTCCTTCTCTACCCCATTCTTCTGCCTTCTCCCTGTAACATTTGACACCCGCACTAATCAAGGATTGGAGGGTAGCTAATGTTATCCCACTTTTTAAGAAAGGAGGGATAGAGAAAACAGGAAATTATAGACCAGTTAGCCTGACATCGGTGGTGGGGAAGATGCTGGAGTCAATCATAAAAGAAGAAATTGCAGAGCATTTGGATAGCAGTAACAGGATCGTTCAGAGCCAGCATGGATTTACGAAGGGGAAATCATGCTTGACTAATCTGGAATTTTTTGAGTATGTAACTAGAAAAATGGACAAGGGAGACCCAGTGGATGCAGTGTACCTAGACTTTCAGAAAGCCTTCGATATGGCCCCACATAGGAGATTAGTGGGCAAAATTATAGCACATGGTATTGGGGGTAGGGTACTGACATGGATAGAAAATTGGTTGGCAGATAGGAAACAAAGAGTAGGGATAAATGGGTCCCTTTCAGAATGGCAGGCATGAAGTGACCAGCAGGTCGATGTGTGAAGTTGACCAGCAGGTCGATGAGAATGCAGAATTAAGGTTACAATCAGATCAATCATAATCTTATGGAATGGCAGAGTACATTTGAAGGACTATGCGACACAATACTGGCCCATTAACTCATATAAAAACACAAGGTGCCTGAGGAACACAGCAGCTCAGGCCGCATTGAGGAGGGAATGGGCAGGCGATTTTTTGGGACAGGATTGGAGAGGCATCTCATCCGGAAACATTGTCTTGAAGCGGGACACGAGTATCAAGCAAAGCCAATGAAGCGGGACAGTGTCAAGCAAAGTTTTCTTTATTCCTCAAGCACCATTACAACTCCCCAAACCCCCAACCAGTTCAACTCCTCCTGGAAACCACTACCAACTGTAACTCCTCCCTACTTCCAGTTCCGTGACCACATCCCCCGAGCCGAGGGTTCGCACCACGCATGGCTCACCACCAGGGACCGCCACAGTCTATCCATTTCCTCCCCAGTAGCAGCGTTCCTCCAACACTTTTGTGTGTGCTCTGCAGTTTCTCCTGTCTCTTAATTTATATATTTATCAATAAATACACTCACGGCAATAACAAAGGTATTTATTTCACAAAATGCTGGAGTAACTCAGCAGGTCAGGCAGCATCTCAGGAGAGAAGGAATGGGTGACGTTCAGACTGAAGAAGGGTCTCGACCCGAAACATCACCCATTCCTTCTCTCCTGAGATGCTGCCTGACCCGCTGAGTTACTCCAGCATTTTGTGAATAAATACCTTCGATTTGTACCAGCATCTGCAGTTATTTTCTTATACTCGCGGCAATAACTCTCAACTGGCATTAACAAATGACACGATTGCAAGTGTCAAAAAATGTCAGTGTGTCCTGCATAACTGAAATGTAACAAACTCTTCACATATGAACTGAGAACCTACTTCTGCAGAACCTTTTTCAACACCTTGTCATAGAGCAACACCTACTGAAGAGAAAGTGGAATGAAGATCATCTTTCACCAAGACACTTTGTTTTCAGAGTTGCTAGCTACAGGCAGTGTTTAATTAAAGAATACGCGGAAAGGCATAAAGTACTGGAGTAACTCAGCGGGTCAGGCAGCTTCTCTGGCAGACATGGATAGTTCACATAGCCACGTGCTCCAGAGTTGCTGCCTGATCTGCTGAGTTTACTCCAGTACTTTGTGCCTTTTCTTGAACCATCATCCATAGTTCCTTGTTTTTTCCCAAGAATCTTCACAGGGTGGATCGGTGGCACAGCATTAGAGTTGCTGCCTTACAGTGCCAGCGCCAGAGGATGTTTCCACTTGTGGAAGAGTCTAGGACCAGAGAGCACAGCCTCAGAATAAAAGGACATACCTTTAGTAAGGAGATGAAAAGGAATTTCTTTAGTCAGAGGGTGGTGAATCTGTGGAATTCATTGCCACAGACAGCTGTGGAGACCGTCATTGGGTGTTTAAGATGGAAATTGATAGGTTCTTGATTAGTACAGGTGTCAGAGGTTATGGGGAGAAGGCAGGAGAATGGGGTTAGGAGGGAGACTATAGATCAGCCATGATTGAATGGTGGAGTAGACTTGATGGGCTGAATGGCCTAATTCTGCTGCTAGGACTTATGAGATACGGGTTCGACCCTGACTACAGGTGCTGTCTGTACGGAGTTTGCACGTTCTCCCTATGACCGCGTGGATTTTCTCCGGGTGCTCCGGTTTACTCCCACTCTCCAAAGACGTACGGGTTGTAGGTTAATTAACTTCTGTAAATTGTCCCTAGTGTGTAGGACAGAACTAGTGTATGGGGTGATCACTGGTCGGCGTGGACTCGGTGGGTCAAAACGGGCCTGTTTCCACCCCGCCTCTCTAAAATTAAACATTTTAAAAAAGGAATACACGGGGTTACCTTCTGGGCGTCAGCCTGGAGTCCAGGCTGCCTGTCTTCATGGTGATGGTGTCAGTGAAGAGCACGTCCTTTGCTGGCGATGCGAGAGCCTCGGAGTGCGACAGAGACAAGTGCATCCTCTGCTGCTGCAGCCGCTTCAGGGTGGCGTAGCCAAAGGCGTCGCGCGGACTGGTGTAGCTGAAGTTGTAGTTGGTCAGGCTCTTGATGGTGGTGACAGACGGTGCTTTGAGCGACTGGGCCCGGCGTGGGAGAGTGTGAGAGGATCCCGGGGGTACCAGCAAGACGGAGTTGGACTTGGACAGAGGTAGGTGGTTGGAGCGAGGGGTGGGGGACACGTTGGTCTTCAGCGTGCGTGAACTGACGATGGTGTTGAGGCTGCCGCAGTCGGTGTCGGCGTTGGCCAGGTCGAGGCGGACCGTCTCACCGGAGGGACTGGAGTTGACCGAGCTCATGGAGCTGATGCCGCTGGTGGTGGTGTCCGTGTTGAAGCTCTGGCTGCGGCTTTTGAACTGCGGGCCGGCGGTGCCGTCCCCCATCGACCTGTCCCTGACAATCTGCTCCCTGTGGTTGTCCCCCAGCAGGGTCTTGGGGCGCTTCAGCTCGGTCTCCGAGATGCTGTGCGAGTTGCCGCCGTTGCCGTGGTCCCGGTTGCCAACGAAGGAGGTCTCCAGGCTCAAGGTGTGGCTCTTGTGCATCCGGGTGCCATTGAAGATGCTGGTGAACACCTCGCTCTGCAGGTACTCGGTGCTGTTGGCCGGCTCGGTCACCGCCCGGATGCGCTGGTGCACGTGCTTCCTCTCCATGGCCATTTTGGCAGACTTGGACTCGCTGTTGCTGCGCAGTTTCTTGCTGGGCAGAGAGGTCAGATTGTTGAAGAAGCGGCGGGTAACAAATTTGGACGAGCTGAAGATGCTGAGAGGGCTTCTCTCCTTTTCCTTCATTGACTTCGGCTTCAGTTGCAAGGACGGGTCTCCCTCTTCAGTGATATCGAGGAAGAAAGTGCTCGTCGTGCTGCTCCCATAGCGGTCATCTTCCATGATAAACATGCCTGAAACAAAGCAGACCAGTTAGCATGTCCCACTGATCATGAGGTGAATTTAAACGGTACTTTCATGACTTCTGAGCAGTGCATTCGCTTTAGAGGCAAATAATTCCTTTTGAAGTGTAACTATTGCACAACAAAGTAAATGCATCAGGCTTTTTGGTCACTGGAGAATGATCTGCTTTACATAGCACAGTACAGGAACAGACCCTTCGGCCCACAATGTCTGTGCCGATCAGGACGCCAAGTTAATCTCCTCTACTGGCACTTGATTCATATCCCTCCATGTGTCCATTTAAAAGCCTCTTAAAAGCTGCTATTGTATCTGCTTTATTAATGTTTACTGAAGGTTGAACATTAATCAAGCCAGTAAGATCATAAGACCTTAAGGCATAGGAGCAGAATTAGGCCATTCATCCCATCGAGACTGCTTCGCCATTCAATCATGCCTCTTCTACATTTTCCTCTCACCTTCACCCTCTTTAACTAATCAAGAACCCAGCAATCTCTGCTTTAAAAATACCCAATGACTTGCGTTCCACAGCTGTCTGTGGCAATGAATTCCACAGATTCACTGGCTAAAGAAATTCCTCCTCATTTCCATTCCAAAGGTATTTCCTCTCATTCTGAGGCTGTGCACTTTGGCCCTAGACTCTCCCACTAGTGGAAACATCCTCTGCACATCCACGCTATCAACAGAAAGTGTTCATGTGCTTTTCCTGGAAACAGTATCATGGGATTATTCATGCCTGCCTGATAAAGTGGGTAAGGCCTCACTTTCACAGCTCATCCAACAGACGGCATCTCTAACAGTGCAGCACTCACGCCGTACAAGAATGTCGTGCTCACATCTTTGAAGCGGGAATCAAACCACTGTATCGGCCACTGAGGCACATCTGATGAACGGAATGGGACAAATTGTAGACGGTCTTAGACAACTGATCAAAACCTGGGCTCCAAATTCAATTATACCGTAACAACTGGAGGAAGATGGCTTATTTTTTTTCACAAAAAAAAAAAATTGCTGGAGGAACACAGCAGGTCAGGCAGCATCTGTGGAGGGAATGGACTTGATGTTGGGACCCTTCAGTCTGAAAAAGAGTTCCGACTTGAAATATCCAGCCCCTATTTTTTAGCTCAAGATTCCTGCATTTCTTGTGATCACGACCCAGTTGGAATGACCTTTTTTTTTAATACCTATTTTGCCCGTTGCTAGCACAGAGCCTATAATTGGCCAAATGGAACACTGTTTAACAAAACCATATGAATGGCTGGTTTGCCAATATAAACAGAGAAAAATGAAGGCAATGTTTGATGGTAGACACAAAATGCTGGAGTAACCCAGCGGGTCTGGCCGCTTCTCTGGAGAGAAGGAATGGGTGACGTTTTGGGTCGAGGCCCTTCTCCAGACTAATGTCAGGAGAGGGGGTGGGTTGCAGTCAGAGACAGGAAGATTGGAGGGAGAACTGAGAAGAGGGAGGGGATCGAGAGGGAAAGCAGGGATTACCTGAAGTTAGAGAAGTCAATGTTCATACCACTGGGGTGCAAACTACCCAAGCAAAATTTGATGTGCTGTTCCTCCAATTTGCGCTGGGCCTCACTCTGACAATGGAGGAGGCTCAGGACAGAAAGGTCAGATTGGGAATGGGAGGAGGAGTTGAGGTGCTAAGCCACCAGGAAATCAGGTTGGTTAAGACGGACTGAGCCGAGGTGTTCAGCGAAACGATCGCCGAGCCTGCGCTTGGTCTCGCAGATGTAGCGAAGTTGACACCTGGAACAGCGGATACAGTAGATGAGGTTGGAGGAGGTGCAGGTGAACCTCTGCCTCACCTGGAAAGACTGTTTGGGTCCTTGGATGGAGGTAAAGGGACCGGTGTTGCATCTCCTGCGGTTGCAGGGGAAAGTACCTGGGGAGGGGATAGTTTGGGTGAGAAGGGACGAGTGGACCAGGGAGTTTCGGAGGATGTTTGATGGGACAGTCTAGAGACTTCTGCTCTGTATTTAACTCATGCTGTGCCTGGCCTGGCGTTCAGTCTTGAGGTTTATTCGCTAAACTGGAGTCGACATTTCAATCAAGGAAATGGAAGTTGGATCTCTGTATCAATAGCAAGTGCTATTTAATACGGTCCACAATGTAGATGGGCTGATCAGTACACATGCAGCTAACATAAAATAGTGGAGTTGTGGATTGCGAGGAAGGTTGCTAAAGGTTGGTACAGCAAGAAATTGGAAATAGTGGCAGAGAAATGGCAGATGACGTTTAATCTGAGCAAGTGTTGTAATTTGGGAAGCTAAATGAAGAGGAATACACAGAAAAGGCAGGACCCTCGGGAGTTTGAAAGTAGAGGGATCTTGGGATGCAAGCGCATTGCTCCCTGTAAGTTGCAATACCCGTAGATAGTGGTAAAGACAGAATAAGGCAGACGTACCATCATCAGTTGGGGTGTTGAGTATAACATTTGGAAAGTCATGTTGCTAAAGTGTAAAACTTTGGTTTGGCCAAATTTGGAGCATTGTGTGCAGTTCTGGTCACCCGTTCCAGAAGGATGCAGAGGCTTTAGAGAGGGTGCAGAAGAGGTTTACCAAGATGCTGCCTGGATTAGAGATTATTAGCTAGAAGGAGAGTTTGGATCAATTTGGATTGTTTTCTCTGGAGTGTCGGAAACTGAAGGCTGACCTCATCTAAGTTTATACAATTATGAGAGATATAGATAAGGTTGAGAGTCAAGAGATTTATTTCCCCCACAAGGTTGAAATGTCAAATGGGCATAGGTCTAAGGTGAGGGGGATGGCATGTTCAAAGGAGTTTCCTTCTTGCACAGAGGGTGGTGGGCATCTGAAACGCATGCCAAGGCAGGTGGTGGAAGCAGATAGGATAGAAGTAGTTAAGAGGTATTTTGTCAGGCAAATGACTAATTGAATGGAGGGATAGGCAGGTAGATGGGTTTCGGTTAACTTGGCATCACGGTCGGCACAGACATCATGGGCAGAAGAGCTTGTTCCCGTGCTGTATTCTTCTATGTTTGAAGCCAACTTGACAAATTCATTGCAACCATCTGAAAATTGCTATCTATGAACCAAAGGGAACGGTCAGCCAGCCGACACAAACCCTTGCTGGCGATTGGTACCGTGCTGCTGCAGAGGTCTCCCGATACATTGGAGGGACGGGCAAATTTCACACGATACTCACTCTGGGGAAGAGACTCACTCTCGCTGTTGTGCCTGGAGCCGGTGGACTCTGAGCTGAGGCTCAGGGTACTGGGGACCGAGGAAAGCTCGCTGTACAGTTGCTCCATGTCATCGGGAGCCACGGGCCAAGGCTGCCTGCGGCTGTGCCTGACCGCATCCCAGTTGTGCTGCTTCAGGATGTCACAGCCCTGCTTTGTCTTTGCTAAGAGGCCGAGCACATACAAACACGTCCTGCATTGTGTACAAAAAGAAAAGGAATGAGTGGAAACAACAAGCCCTAGTCCGATGCACTGTAGGAAGCACACTCACAAAGAACATCACAATTAACTTTAAACTTTACATGCAGACCTTAGAGATACAGTGCGGAAACAGGGCGGAAACAGGCCCTTCGGCCCACCTAGTTCGTGCTGACTAGCGATCACCCCGTACACTCGCATTATCCTACCCACAACGGACAATTTATAATTTTCCTGAAGCCAATTAAACTGCAAACCTGTACGTCTTTAGAATGTGGGAGGAAACCAGAGCACCCAGAGAAAACCCACATGGTCATGGGGAGAATGTACAAACTCCGTACGGACAGCACTCATAGACAGGATCGAACCTGGGTCTCTGGCGCTGTTAGGCAGCAGCTCTACCACCACACCACTGAGCCGTCCTAATATCACCTCAAAGTCGTCAGCACACTCTGGAAATCCAATTTCACCCATCTTCTTATCAGCTACGACTGACCATGTCGAAGCACAGAGATCTACTGCTAAAAAAATACAAAGTGCTTGTGTAACTCAGCGGGTCAAGAAGCATCTCTGGAGAACATGAATAGATCACGTTTTTGGTTGGGACCCTTCTCCCTATCCATGTTCTCTAGAGATGCTGCTCTCTTTGTTGTAAACCTGCATCTGCAGTTCCTTGTGTGGCGATTTACTGCAACGTGTATTACGCTGCTCCTCCGGGTTTATTCCAAGCAGGATTGATGCTTACCCTCTGATGGAGAGGGTCTCACATGTCTGGGCCAGGACTATGATATCCGGGATCACATTCTCTTCTTGAAGAAGGTTCAGGCCCCAGTTAGATGAGCCAATGTTTCCCTGAAATTCAGACGGCATTTCGGTTAGAATCATTAAGCATCCAGCATCATTATTGTCATGCACAGAGGTACAGTGAATAGCTTTGTTATGGCATGCTATCCAATCTGATCAGGTAATAAATCACGTCAAACTGAAGCACAATAGGTAGAAGATACAGAGTGCAGAATAAAGTTCTCAGCATTGGAGCGCATCAGTTCCAGAGACAAAGTCCAATGTCCACAATGGGGTAGAGGTGAATCGGACAGTACCCTAGCTTATGAAGGACCGTTCAGAAGCCTGATAATAGAGGGGAAGAAGCTGTTCCTGAGGCTTCTGTATCTTTTGTCCAATGGGAGTGGGGAGGAAGAGGAATGACCGGGGTGGGAGAATTGGCCACCAGATAATTGTTTTCAGAAAACAATCTCGCATAAATAGATATTCCCTGGGATGCATAAGGGTTCAGTTCCTGAGAAAAGTCAGTGTGTCAGAGATAGACACAAAATGCTGGAGTAACTCAGCGGGACTCCAGGCAGCATCTCTGGAGGGATGGAATGGGTGACGTTTTGGGTCGAGACCCTTCTTCAGACTGGGTCTGCACCTGTCTGGGACTGGAACTGACTCGTTTTTCTAAAACTATCGCAAGCACACATCGCTCAAAATAAATTTGTTATTTATCACTCTGACACTAATCATAATTAAACTAATGTAATATATACCACATCCAGTCATTAATGAACACCATGAAACATTTAGTGTAAGAAAATAACTGCAGATGCTGGTACAAATCGAAGGTATTTATTCACAAAATGCTGGAGCAACTCAGCAGGTCAGGCAGCATCTCAGGAGAGAAGGAATGGGTGACGTCTCGACCCGAAACGTCACCCATTCCTTCTCTCCTGAGATGCTGCCTGACCCGCTGAGGTACTCCAGCATTTTGTGAATAAACACCATGAAACATTTTATTATTACTACCATGGGAGGCTCAGGGGCAGAGTCCATTCACAGACAACCTGCAATAGCTGCACAGAACTGCAGTGGAAGAACATCACTGGCATCAGACCGACCCCTTTTTACCCATCCAGGGCCGTCAGGACCACGGGCATTCTAGTGAGATGTAGGAATCGCAGGTAGACACAAAATGCTGGAGTAACTCAGCAGGACAGGCAGCATCTCTGGAGGGAAGGAAGATGCAAGAATTGCAGGTCTCTTTAGTCCTGGATCGGACGCTTCAGGAACTTGATGAGGATTTGAAAAGTTAGCAAGATGTACAGAAAAGTTGATGAGGGTGGAAATACAGAAAGGTAACCATGTTAATAAAAAAAAGACACCGTCGTACCAGGGCCCAGAGTGCTGCTTTCAGCTGCTTCACACCGTCCCACTTGTCCAGAGATGGCGAACGCACCACGTAACTCAAGTCTGGAACAATGCTCTGCAACAATAGAATGGTATTGAGTAAAGCTCCTGCCCATCCAACATTCCCAATTACACATGGTACGTTCTCCTTTGCACTGGCAAATCAGACACTCCCGAGGCATGAACAGCATGGGGTGGGAAACAGGAAAGAACCCTCTAAATTCCTCTGATTGAGATTTACACAGAAAAGATTGATGTTGCCAGGAATTGAGGGACTGAGTTACAGTGAGGGGGAGAGGGATGTGGACAAGTAAGACTTTATTCCTTGCAGTACAGGGGGCTGAGGGGTGATCTTAGAGAGGTGTATAAAGTCAAGAGAGGAATAGATAGAATAATGCACAGTTTTTACTCAGAGTATTAAGGGACTCCTACTGACAGATAGTTCCGCTACCTATATTCATATTGAAAATTGGAGATAACGTAGTGATGACTATGGGAACACTATTTGTATTATACACATGCCAAATTGGTTGTAACACTATTTTGATCGGAAACTAGATAACACTTAAAAATCGCATTGAAACTGACGTATAGAAAAAAAGCTGTCATAGAATAACAGCCCAGGGGGCAAACATTGTTTCCATGTAACGTCCCAACAGTAATCAGACACCTTAATCTCTCAAGAACAGTCTGTCAGTTTCAGTGAGTGCCCATTGCAATTGACCATCAATCGCTCCTGTTGACACATGTGCAATAACACACACATGGAGCAATTGAATGAAGAGACAGGCTTTTAAATACTGTTTTATTACTGCATTGCACTTATCATGTTGAAAGGTATACTCAGATCCGCAAAAGTTTTCTGACCTGTGTCTCCAGTAAATGGCAGCCAGTTTTATGATGCACCAGCTGGCTATATAGATGAATGGGCAGGTAAACGTACAGTCGTTGTAACCTAGTAAAGGGAAAAAATCAAATTCACAATACAGAATATATAGGACCCTTGTCTTGACTCTCTTTATTTCAAGCCACATATTGAATTTGTATTTATACACCGAGTTCCTGAATGCAATTTGCAGAAACAGGAAAACTTGCATTTGTTAAATATCATATTTCAAGATATTCCAAGAGTCAAGAATGTTTTATTCACATGTGTACCAAAGCGAAACAATGGAAATTCTTACTCACAGCAGTACAAGTCTGTAAGCACAGTACTCAATAGGATAAGATTGTAAAAACTAATTATTTAAAGTGCACCACTAAGTTATTTGAGTGACTGTGGTGGTCATTTTGTCTCACAAGTGGTTTAAGATAAGATAAAGCTAATGTAGTAATTCTGTGCTGCTGCCATTCATTATTGGTGATAATCTGTTAAAGATGTTTACTTAACACACTTCTGACACCAAGTGGGCAAAGATTGCTATTGCACAGCATTTACTTTGGAATCTCAGAATCAGGAAGCCAACGTGGAAACAGGCCCTTCGGTCCACTGAGACTAGCACGTGCACTACTCCCACTTTTATTCTCCCCACTTTCCCATCAGCTGGCCCCAGATTCAACCTTTCACTTACACACTAGGGCCAATTCGCAGAACATAATTTGGGATGAGAAGGGAAAACCAGAGCACCCGGAGGAAGCACACACACAGTCATACGAGAACATGCAAACTCCGCACAGACAGCACTGGAGGACAGGAATGAAGCGGAGTTGCTGGAGCTGATTCTCTACCAGCTGCATCACTGTGTTACAACAGCAATCCCTGCATCCTTTAGACTTTACTTTAAAGATACAGCGTGGAAACAGGCCCTTTGGTCCACTAAGTTCAAAACGAACAGCATTCACCCCGCACACGAGCCACTATCCTACACACTAGGGAAAATGTACAAGCTTTACCGAAACCAATTAACCTTCAAACCTGCAGGTCTTCAGATTACGGAAGGAAACTAGAGCAGTCGGAGAAAACCCACGTGGTCACAGGGAAAAGGTGCAACCTCCGTACAGACAGTACCCATAGTCAGGATCGAACCTGGGTCTCTGGCGCTGTGAGGCAGCAATTCTACTGCTGTGCCACCCCAATTGACTTAATACTCACTTGCCTTGAGTATTCAGCCAATGCCCTGCAAGTATGGCAGCGGTGACTACAAAATAAACCTAATCCATGCTCATCGCTGCTCTCGTTCATGGCCCACGCTGGGAACATTCAGAAATGAGAGCGGTCAGCAACTTCCATGCAAACAAGGCCGCACAATACAGTGAGGCACACATAGGCAGCCAACATCAACCACCCACACTACCATGGCCACGCTCTCATCTTGCTGCTACCATCGAGAAGGTGTACGGGAGCCCAAGAATCGTGACCTCCAGGTCCAAGTACAGTTGCTTCCCAGCAACCATCAGTCTCTTGAAGACTGTACTCAGCAAAATGTACAATCAAGGAACTGCAGATGCTGGTATACAAAAAGCGACACAAAGTGCTGGAGTAACTCAGCGGATCAGTGACAGGATCGGTCAATGTCAGCTTCGATATATGAAGGGGAAACCATGCTTGACTAATCTTCTGGAATTTTTGGAGGATGTAACAAGTAAAATGGATAAGGGAGTGCCAGTGGATGTGGTGTATCTGGACTTTCAAAAAGCCTTCGACAAGGTCCCACATAAGAGATCAGTGTGCAAAATTAGAGCACATGGTATTGGGGGTGGGGAATTGACATGGATAGAGAACTGGTTGGCACACAGGAAACAAAGAGTGGGAATTAACAGGTCCTTTTCAGAATGGCAGGCAGTGTCTGGTGGGGTGCCCCAAGGCTCAGTGCTGGGACCCGTTATTTACAATATATATTAACGATTTAGACGCGGGAATTAAATGTAATATCTCCAAGTTTGCGGATGACACAAAGCTGGGTGGCAGTGTGAGCTGCGAGGAGGATGCTATGAGGCTGCAGGGTGACCTAGATAAGTTGGGTGAGTGGGCAGATGCTTGGCAGGTGCAGTATAATGTGGATAAATGTGAGGTTATCCACTTTGGTGGCAAGAACAGGAAGCCAGATTATTATCGGAATGGTGTCAGATTAAGAAAAGGGGAGGTTCAATGAGTCCTGGGTGTGCTTGTACATCAGTCACTGAAAGTAAGCATGCAGGTACAGCAGGTAGTGAAGAATAATAATAATAATAATAATAATACATTTATTTTATATAGCGCTTTTCAGGAAACTCAAAGACGCTTTACAGAGCAACCAAGACATAAAAACAAACAAACAAAAGATTTATCCAGACAAATAAAGCCTTCATTGGCCTTCATTGCGAGAGGATGTGAGTTTAGGAGCAAGGAGATCCTACTGCAGTTGTACAGGGCCCTGGAAAAAACATATCTGGAGTATTGTGTGCAGTTTTGGTCTCCTAATTTGAGGATGGTCATTCTTGCTATTGAGGGAGTGCAGCGTAGGTTCACCAGGTTAATTCCCGGGATGGCAGGACTGACATAAGATGAAAGTCTGAAGAAGGGTCTCGACCCGAAACGTCACCCATTCCTTCTCTCCTGAGATGCTGCCTGACCTGCTGAGTTACTCCAGCATTTTGTGAATAAATACCTTCGATTTGTACCAGCATCTGCAGTTATTTTCTTATACAATATGATGAAAGAATGGGTCGACTGGGCTTGTTTTTCACTGGAACATAGAAGGATGAGAGGAGATCTTTTTGACAGAACCAGAGGCAAATGTGGGTCCCTTGAAGACAGAAGCAGGGGAATTTATTATGGGGAACAAAGAAATGGCAGACGAGTTAAACCGTTACTTTGGATCTGTCTTCACTGAGGAAGATACACACAATCTCCCAAATGTTCTAGGGGCTGGAGAACCTAGGGTGATGGAGGAACTGAAGGAAATCCACATTAGGCAGGAAATGGTTTTGGGTAGACTGATGGGCTGATAAATCCCCAGGGCCTGATGGTCTGCATCCCAGAGTACTTAAGGAGGTGGCTCTAGAAATAGTGGAAGCATTGGAGATCATTTTTCAATGTTCTATAGATTCAGGATCAGTTCCTGTGGATTGGAGAATAGCAAATGTTATCCCACTTTTTAAGAAAGGAGGGAGAGAGAAAACGGGTAATTATAGACCAGTTAGTCTGACATCAGTGGTGGGGAAAATGCTGGAGTCAATTATAAAAGACGAAATTGCTGAGCATTTGGATAGCAGTAACGGGATCGTTCCGAGTCAGCATGGATTTACGAAGGGGAAATCATGCTTAACAAATCTACTGGAATTTTTTGAGGATGTAACTAGGAAAATTGACAAGGGAGAGTCAGTGGATGTGGTGTACCTCGACTTTCAGAAAGCCTTCGACAAGGTCCCACATAGGAGATTAGTGGGCAAAATTAGGGCACATGGTATTGGGGGTAGGGTACTGACATGGATAGAAAATTGGTTAACAGACAGAAAGCAAAGAGTGGGGATAAATGGGTCCCTTTCGGAATGGCAGGCAGTGACCAGTGGGGTACCGCAAGGTTCGGTGCTGGGACCCCAGCTATTTACGATATACATTAATGACTTAGACGAAGGGATTAAAAGTACCATTAGCAAATTTGCAGATGATACTAAGTTGGGGGGTAGTGTGAATTGTGAGGAAGATGCAATAAGGCTGCAGGGTGACCTGGACAGGTTGTGTGAGTGGGCGGATACATGGCAGATGCAGTTTAATGTAGATAAGTGTGAGGTTATTCACTTTGGAAGTAAGAATAGAAAGGCAGATTATTATCTGAATGGTGTCAAGTTAGGAGGAGGGGGAGTTCAACGAGATCTGGGTGTCCTAGTGCATCAGTCAATGAAAGGAAGCATGCAGGTTCAGCAGGCAGTGAAGAAAGCCAATGGAATGTTGGCCTTCGTAACAAGAGGAGTTGAGTATAGGAGCAAAGAGGTCCTTCTACAGTTGTACCGGGCCCTGGTGAGACCGCACCTGGAGTACTGTGTGCAGTTTTGGTCTCCAAATTTGAGGAAGGATATTCTTGCTATGGAGGGCGTGCAGCGTAGGTTCACTAGATTAATTCCCGGAATGGCGGGACTGTCGTATGTTGAAAGGCTGGAGCGATTGGGCTTGTATACACTGGAATTTAGAAGGATGAGGGGGGATCTTATTGAAACATATAAGATAATTAGGGGATTGGACACATTAGAGGCAGATAACATGTTCCCAATGTTGGGGGAGTCCAGAACAAGGGGCCACAGTTTGAGAATAAGGGGTAGGCCATTTAGAACGGAGATGAGGAAGAACTTTTTCAGTCAGAGGGTGGTGAAGGTGTGGAATTCTCTGCCTCAGAAGGCAGTGGAGGCCAGTTCGTTGGATGCTTTCAAGAGAGAGCTGGATAGAGCTCTTAAGGATAGCGGAGTGAGGGGGTATGGGGAGAAGGCAGGAACGGGGTACTGATTGATAGTGATCAGCCATGATCGCATTGAATGGCGGTGCTGGCTCGAAGGGCTGAATGGCCTACTCCTGCACCTATTGTCTATTGTCTATTGTCTATTGTTGCAGTTTAAGAATAAGGGGTAGGCCACTTAGGATTGAGATGAGGAAAAAACTTTTTCACCCAGAGAGTTGTGAATCTGTGGAATTCTCTGCCACAGAAGGCAGTGGAGGCCAATTCTCTGAATGCATTCAAGAGAGATAGATTTAGCTCTTAGGGCTAACAGAATCAAGGGATTTGGGGAAAAAAAGCATGGACAGGGTAGTGATTTTGGATGGTCAGCCATGATCATATTGAATGGTGGTGCTGGCTCGAAGGGCCGAATGGCTTACCCCTGCACCTATTTTTTATGTTTCTATAATCTTCTATGGACTGGATCTTTGTTTACATTACAGATCAGACTTCAGTTTTTGCAATATGATTACTTAGTGCTAGAGTTATTACTTTGTATTTTTTGATTACTCCATTTTTATCTGTGTGATTTTTGCATTTACGGCCTGTAAAGACAGCAGCAAGTAAGAATTTCAACATTCTGTTGTCGGTACACATGACAATTAAACACTCTTACTCACTCTCGGTAAGGAATCCATACCTAAATGGATTACCTGAGAATATCCGCAGACTCCCCACCACCCTCCTAACTGCCCCGTCTCAGTTAATGAATTAAACAATATATTTTATCATTAGAATTCCAACGTTTCATTGGAACTGGCCAGTTTCTCTGGCTTTTGCCAGACAAAATCTTATGTAAGCTCAGCATCAAGGTGGTGCAGCAGTTCAGTTGCTACCACGGCGCCGGTCACCCAGGTTCAAACCCGACTAGGGGTCCTGTTTGCACAGAGTTTGTACGTTCTCCCGGTGACCGCGTGGGGTTTCTCCAGATGCTCCGTTTCCTCCGACTTTAGACTTTAGAGCTACAGCACGGAAACAGGCCCTTCGGCCCATCGAGACTACTATTTATTACCTATGAGTTGTAAATCTGTGGAATTCTCTGCCACAGAAGGTAGTGGAGGCCAATTCACTATGTTTTCAAGAGAGAGTTAGATTTAGCTCTTAGGGCTAAAGGAATCACGGGATATGGGGAAAAAGTAGGAACGGGGTACTGATTTTGGATGATATTGAATGGCGGTGCTGCTGGAATGGCCTACTCCAGCACCTATTTTCTATGTTTCTATTTTTCTCAGCTAAAATGTCGACATTAGCCTTCCACCCAAAATTGCATCATTTCATTTTTCATACAGCTTTTCCTTTCAGAATTCATTGTCGTAAATCTTAAATTATCCAGATGTGATAAAGCAAAATGCACAGCATTCAGAAGTGGTTGTAGAATTTTAAAAATTGGCTTTTGCATTTGGCAATATTTTAATAAATGTTGAACCATTTTGCCCAGTCGCTCACCTCTGGTTACTGCGACGCACATAGTTCTCTCCATCAGCAGGTTTGCGATATGTAGTGAGTGCCTCATTTAGCTTTTCTTCAATCAGATCCACATACTTCAAGTTGTATTCCTGAAAACACACGTGATGTTCTTTACATTGCTGAAACGATGCGCTGTATTCTATTAATCTTTGAGGCATAACATGAGCCACATGCCCAGCATTCAATGTATCCGGTTCCACATGCATCACAGTTTGGTTTGACAACTGCCCTGCCTAAGACCGCATGTAATTGCGGAGAGTTGGAAACACACTCCAGACAATCACACATAAGGTAGCCTCCCTCTCTCAATCCCCCAAATCCCCCTTCGCCCCCCCCCCCCCCCCCCATGTCTCCATCTACACTTCATAATGCCTCGGGAAAGCAACCAATATAATCACGAACCACTCACACCCTGATCATTCTCACCTCTCCCATCAGACAGGAGATACAAACGCTTGAAATTTCACATCATCAGATTTTAAAACATTTCCCCCCCCCCTCCCCTATCAGATGAATTCCCTGATCTTTCATTCTATCTCTTTGCAGCCCTTGCTTTTGCACTTTATAACTGCACTTTCTCTGCTGTTGTACGGCTTTATTCTATTTGGCACTACCAGATGGACTCACGCATGGCATGATTTGTCTGCATCTATATACTAAAACTCTTGTTTGTTTGTTTATTCCTGAACTACAGCCAAAATGGTACTCGATAGCACGACAATTTTAGGCCCACCTTACTCACCGTCGTCCCTTTGGTGCTAATGGAAGTTTAATTGAAATCGGTGTTATATTTTTAAAGTTAAAGTTTAAATCTATCTCCTAGGGAGGGAGGGGGAGTGGAGGGAGGGAGGGGGGTGGACGGAGGGGAGGCAGGGAGGGGGGAGGATAAGGGGGGTTGAGGGGGATGGAGTGGGGGGAGGGGAGGGGGTGGAGATGAAGGGGGAGGGGAGGCAGGGAGGATAAGGGGGAGGGGGGGGGGGGGGGGGAAGAGAGGGTGCTGCACCAATGCAGGAGAGGTTTTGGCCCAATAGATTCATTTGGTCGAGTAGCTTATAAAACAACATTCTCCACTATATCTCAGTATAGTGACAATAATAAACAATATCGCTATTATTCAGGGATTCAAGATCTTAAATTGAAGCCTACAAAATGCTCATGACATTAGCATTCTGTAACTAACAGAAGATACAGTGTCCCTTGACAAATCGCTGGTTACATGTAAATAAGAGCAAATAAAGCAGGCTGTCTGACATCACAGGTCCTGCTCTACGTTTCAATAAAATCTTGATCTTCTACCTCAACACAATTTTCCCCTTGTATCCCACAATTTTGCCAATATCCAAATGTCTATTGGCCTTAGCTTTGAATGCTACGTCCAAGCCTCCATAGCCATCTGGAAAAGAGAAAGCCATGGTTTCACCATTCAGAAATTTGCCACACTTTCGTCCCAAATAGTCTATCTCTCATTTGCTGGGTTTCGTGGTACACTAGTCATTGAAAGTAGTCATGCAGGTGCAGCAGGCAGTGAAGAAAGCGAATGGTGTGTTGGCATTCATAGCGAGGGGATTTGAGTATAGGAGCAGGGAGGTTCTGCTGCAGTTGTACAGGGCATTGGTGAGACTACACCTGGAGTATTGCGTACAGTTTTGGTCTCCTAATCTGAGGAAAGACATTCTTGCCATAGAGGGAGTACAGAGAAGGTTCACCAGATTGATTCCTGGGATGGCAGGACTTTCATATGAAGAAAGACTGGATAGACTCGGCTTGACCTCGCTGGAATTTAGAAGATTGAGGGGGGATCTTATAGAAACTTACAAAATTCTTAAGGGTTGGACAGGCTAGATGCAGGAAGATTGTTCCTGATGTTGGGGAAGTCCAGAACAAGGGGTCACAGTTTAAGGATAAGGGGGAAGTCTTTTAGGACCGAGATGAGAAAGTTTTTCATACAGAGAATGGTGAATCTGTGGAATTCTCTGCCACAGAAGGTAGTTGAGGCCAGTTCATTGGCTATATTTAAGAGGGAGTTAGATGTGGCCCTTGTGGCTAAAGGGATCAGGGGGTATGGAGAGAAGGCAGGAACGGGGTACTGATTGAGAATGATCAGCCATGATCACATTGCAGGCTCGAAGGGCCGAATGGCCTACTCCTGCACCTATTTTCTATGTTTCTATATTTCTATTTCCTGCATAGCTTCCTTGATTTATATTTGATGACTTTTAAGTGGAGACCATTGAACATGAGAAGTGAACCATTGCAGCACTTCATCGCTCCGTTTTACTCACTATTTCGGAGCTGACACTGCAATTACACAGAACTAAATATGGAAATAAAATACCTGCTGCAAAATGCCAAATCTGCAGCAAATTGCTTCCTTTTGTTCCAGTCATTTAGCACAAAGATGTTATGAACAGTCTAACAATGAAACACTTTTGAAGAGTTTTAGTCACTGAAACTATTAACTATACACACCTGTTGCCATTTTTCCAACTGCTTGGTAACATAACCTCTTTCGTTCAGGTAGGAGAATCCCTTAGGAATTGATAAAAATCTGGAAAAATAAACTACATCTCATCAGGAATCCAGTCACTACCATGGTTCAAAATAGTCAGTTTGAAGAATGGTCCCAACCTATAAAGTCACCTATCCATGTTCTCCAGAGATGCTGCCTGAGCCACTGAATTATTCCAGCACTTTGTGTCCTTTTATGTTACATAATAAAGAGCTGACCAAAGAATGACCAGAGAATTAAACCAATTTCTATCTGGACACACTAACTCTTTCTGTTAAGGCGTAGATTCCTTTGTCACGAGAGAATAAAAAGGGTGAAAGGGGAGGGAGGAAGGGGCAGCCAGAGAGAGGAGAGAGAAGGAAGGGGCAGCCAAGAGAGGGGATTAAGGAACAGGCAAGAGAGACATGGAGAGGAGGGAAGAGGAGGAAGCAAGGGACAGTAAGAGAGATAGATAGGGAGAGAGAAGGGCAGGATTAGAGGGAAGGAGGGGCAATGACAGGCAGACAAGCTGAAAAGCATACAGGCAGGCTCGGAAATGGTAGGAATGCTTGCATGGCAGTGGTAAACGAATTACCCCTTAGATTATTATTATTTTGTGTCATCACACAACTGTTTGCCAATGGCAAGCAAATTTTAGTGCCACACCGTTGGCCACACCACACACTGTATCCCCTTAGATTACTTATAATATATTAATTGCCACGAGCAAACATTTTTCATTTCAATCAATATCTTATTCCTTAGATGCCATGAATTTTGCGCTATTTTGCATTGGGGGTTGAGTGGAGACCTGACATACGTATATAAAATCGTCCAAGATAAAACTAGGGTAAATGGTTGTAACCTTTTTCCCCCAGGGTGGAAATAACAAAGACGTTGAAGGCCAGAGGGGCAAAGTTTAAAGGAGATGTGCAAGGCTTTTTTTTTTTTAAACAGAGGGTGGTGGGTGCCTGGAATGCACTGCCACAGGTGGTGGTAGAGGCAGATACGATAGTGGTGTTTAAGAGGTTTTTGATGGATATGCAGGGAACGAGGTGATATGAGATGACACAATCTTCAGCACAGAACGTGTAGGCTGAACAGCCTGTTCCAGTGTTATACTGTTGTGTGTACACAAAATAGGTCCTGAGAGGGTTGATGCATGAATGCGGCAGCTATTGGCTCCATGGGAACTTCAGAAGACATTCAATAAACTTCCCCATTAGAGACAAATGTGCTGCTTATGGTACTTCAGTTCAGTTTAGTTTATTGTCAAGTGTAGCGAGGTACAGTGGAAAGGTTTTTGTTGCGTGCTATCCAGTCAGCAGAAAGACAATGCATGATTACAATCAATCCATTTACAGTGTGCAGACACATGATAAGGGAACAATGTTTAGTGCAAGGTAAAGCCAGCAAAGTCCGGTCAAGGATAGCCTAAGGGACATCAAAGAAGTACAAGCAAAAAAATGAGCTGAAAGCAGAGTCATAAGAATGTTATTCTTCAGGTTGCAGGTTGGTTGCTGTGATGCCCAGCAGGATGTTGAGAGTTTCAACTAAACGATCATTTTAAGCAAATAGACAATAGACAATAGACAATAGGTGCAGGAGTAGGCCATTCAGCCCTTCGAGCCAGCACCGCCATTCAATGCGATCATGGCTGATCACTCTCAATCAGTACCCCGTTCCTGCCTTCTCCCCATACCCCCTCACTCCGCTATCCTTAAGAGCTCTATCCAGCTCTCTCTTGAAAGCATCCAACGAACTGGCCTCCACTGCCTTCTGAGGCAGAGAATTCCACACCTTCACCACCCTCTGACTGAAAAAGTTCTTCCTCATCTCCGTTCTAAATGGCCTACCCCTTATTCTCAAACTGTGGCCCCTTGTTCTGGACTCCCCCAACATTGGGAACATGTTATCTGCCTCTAATGTGTCCAATCCCCTAATTATCTTATATGTTTCAATAAGATCCCCCCTCATCCTTCTAAATTCCAGTGTATACAAGCCCAATCGCTCCAGCCTTTCAACATACGACAGTCCCGCCATTCCGGGAATTAACCTAGTGAACCTACGCTGCACGCCCTCCATAGCAAGAATATCCTTCCTCAAATTTGGAGACCAAAACTGCACACAGTACTCCAGGTGCGGTCTCACCAGGGCCCGGTACAACTGTAGAAGGACCTCTTTGCTCCTATACTCAACTCCTCTTGTTACGAAGGCCAACATTCCATTGGCTTTCTTCACTGCCTGCTGAACCTGCATGCTTCCTTTCATTGACTGATGCACTAGGACACCCAGATCTCGTTGAACTCCCCCTCCTCCTAACTTGACACCATTCAGATAATAATCTGCCTTTCTATTCTTACTTCCAAAGTGAATAACCTCACACTTACCTACATTAAACTGCATCTGCCATGTATCCGCCCACTCACACAACCTGTCCAAGTCACCCTGCAGCGTTATTGCATCTTCCTCACAATTCACACTACCCCCCAACTTAGTATCATCTGCAAATTTGCTAATGGTACTTTTAATCCCTTCGTCTAAGTCATTAATGTATATCGTAAATAGCTGGGGTCCCAGCACCGAACCTTGCGGTACCCCACTGGTCACTGCCTGCCATTCCGAAAGGGACCCATTTATCCCCACTCTTTGCTTTCTGTCTGTCAACCAATTTTCTATCCATGTCAGTACCCTACCCCCAATACCATGTGCCCTAATTTTGCCCACTAATCTCCTATGTGGGACCTTGTCGAAGGCTTTCTGAAAGTCGAGGTACACCACATCCACTGACTCTCCCTTGTCAATTTTCCTAGCTGCGGTTGTAATTTTAGTTTAGAGATACAAGGCGGAAACAGGCCCTTTGGCCCACCGAGTTCGTGCCGACCAGCGATCCACGTACACTAGCACTATCCTACACCCTAGGGTCAATTTACAATTTTTAGGGAAGCAAACTTAACCTACAAACTTGTTCGTCTTTGAAATGGAAGAGGAAACCGCACCAGGGGAAAAACCTACACCATCACAAGCGATCATACAGACTCCGTACAGACAGCACCTGTAGTCAGAATCGAACCCGCATCTCTGGCACTGTAAGGCTGCAACTATACCACTCCGCCACCCCCAAACTTTGCTATGTATTGAAGCAAATGACTAGGGAAAATGTATTTAAAATGAAGAGAAAATGATGCATGGAAAAGCAGTAACTATGATCTGTAATTCATCGCCTGTCTGTGTTGGAAGCAGTATCAATTTATGCCATCATAAGGAGACTGGGTAGGCACTTGAGAATGTGCAAATTGCTGGGGAATGGAGCTGGTGAAATTATTGAACGAGGATTCAGTGGTTTGAATGGTCTGCTCCCATGCTGTGAAGGTTTGCAGTTTAATAAAACCGGATGAAAATGGGTCAGGTTAGGACAATCAAGGAACTGTAGATGCTAGTTTATAAAAAAGACAAAATGCTGAAGTAACTCAGTGGGTCAGGCAGCATCTCTGGAGTACTAGAAAAGTTGACGCTTCGGATTGGGACCCTTCAAAATGAGGCCTGAAGAAGGGTCCCAACTCCAAATGTCACCTCTCCGTGTTCTCCAAAGATGTCGACTGACCCACTGAGTTGCTGAGTCTGAAGAAGGGTCTCGACCCAAAACGTCACCCATTCCTTCTCTCCAGAGATGCTGCCTGAACCGCTGAGTTACTCCAGCATTTTGTGATACACTGAATTACTTTTTTAGATTTAGATTTAGAGATACAGCGCGGAAACAGGCCCTTCGGCCTACCGGGTCCACGCCGCCCAGCGATCCCCGCACATTAATACTATCCTACACACACTAGGGACAATTTTTACATTTGCCCAGCCAATTAACCTACATCCCTGTACGTCTTTGGAGTGTGGGAGGAAACCGAAGATCTCGGAGAAAACCCACGCAGGTCACGGGGAGAACGTACAAACTCCGTACAGACGCCGCCCGTAGTCAGGATCGAACCTGAGTCTCCGGCGCTGCATTCGCTGTAAATCAACAACTTTACCGCTGCGCCACCGTGCCGCCCACTTCAGCACTTTGTGTCTTTTTTTGGGTCAGGTTGGTCTTGCTTGATCTTATTGTGTTGTTAGAAGTGTAGCAGTGGAAACCGGAGATGACAGAATCTTAGAGGTTTGAACAATTGTACTCACCGGAGGAGCAGCAGCAAGCCCTTGTCTCCAAGGTGGGTTAAAGCTGGTTTCATCTGGATCAGTGCATGCAGGTTAGCCTGGAGTATTAGAAAGAATATTGCAAATCCATTAAAATGGAGAGAATAAAATGCATACTTATTCCAGCTAAACAACAATTAATCTTGTGTAGGAAGGAACTGCAGATGCTGGTTGTAGACCGAAGTTAGACACAAAATGCTGGGAGTAATTCAGCGGGACAGGCAGCATCTCTGAAGAAAAGGAATGGGTTGACATTTTGTGTTGACCCCTTTCTTCAGACAAGGATAACAAGGATAGGTGACGCTTCAGATCGGGCCCCTCAGACAGACGTCTGAAGAAGGGTCTCGACCCGAAACGCCACCCTTTCCTTCTCTCCAGAGATGCTGCCCAACCCGCTGAGTTACTCCAGCATTTTGTGTCTATCTTCAGCAATTAAACTTCCTGTTCTCCAGGAATTTAGCACCAAATACAGGTTGAAACTCCAGTGCAGATTACGATCGGTTGAACAATTGCCCTTGCAGTCTGTCATGCTGCTGACCTGGACAGACAATGCCTTGGTCTTGTGGACTGTGAGAGCTAATGTTAATGTGTAAGCGGAGGCCAGGTGTACAATCTCCTGCAAAGGATGCGTCTCAGACAGCACATCATCCCGTCCGCACTGGGTACAGTATGAATCGACATTGGTCACTGACGCAATGCTTGAACCATAATGCTTCCTTTTATTTGAGCAAATGCTTTACGTTTTGGAATCCTTCAGAATCTGGTCTCATAGGTAAACTTCACAATAATAAATATTGCACATTTTGGAACTTTAGGGCAGATCGGTGGTGTAATGGCATAGCTACTGCCTCACAGCACCAGAGACCGGGGTTCGATCCTGACTACGGGTGATGTCTGTACGGAGTTTGTACGTTCTCCCTGTGGCCTGCGTGGCTTTTCTCTGAAATATTCGATTTCCTCCCACACTCCAAAGACGTACAGGTTTGTAGGTTAATTGGCTTGGTATAAATGTAAAACATTGTCCCCAGTATGTGTAGTGTAGTGTTAATGTGTGGGGATCGCTGGTCGGTGCGGACTCAGTGGGCCGAAAGGCCTGTTTCCGCGCTGTATCTCTAAACTAAGCTGTTAAAAGAAACCCTTATAATTTCTCATCCCTCCTTTAACAGTTGGATTCACCCACATTAAGCCCAATATCCGTACTCCATTTAAAATGACATGGTGATGAGTGAGCAAAGCTTTAGGTGACTGTCACCCTTCAAATCAGGGAAAAGCCAGTGCCACTTCTGTAGGCTTCAAATAGTCTGACTACCATAACTGGGCTCAAACACAAGATCATGGTTAAAATATTTAGACAACTCTCTCACCCCACTCCTAAGTCACCAGCAAAGTTGTCTCGAGGTCAAATGTTAAGCAGATGCACAGCAGCATCTAACAATTAGGCAATTCAGCGCTCTCACCCCACTCCTAATTCACCCATTTCCCCATCCACCTCGACTCCTCACATGTATCCTTCCCCCTTGCCTCTCTCTCTCTCCCTCCCCCACATCTATCCTCCCCTCGTCACTCTCTCCCCCCATATCTCTCTGCCCCCCTGGCTTCTCTCCACCCACATCTATTTTCCTCCCCACCCCTTGCCCCTCTCTCCACAAACCCACTCACCCTTCCCCCTCTCCTCACCTCACTTCCACTTTTCCCCTCCCTCTTCCCCTTTAAGGGTCAAATGCCAACTCCTAAACCACAGCAGTCTGAAGACTTGCATCGTTGTCTGTCCATTCCCCCCACAGATGCTGCCTGACCCGCTGAGATCCTCCAGCAGCCTGAAGATACAAAGGATTGCAGATGCTGGAATCTTGAGTAAAACATAGTGCTGGTGTAACTCAGTGGGTCAGGCGGCATTCTGTGGGGGGAATGGGCAGAAAACAATTCGAGTCGGGACCCTTCATGAGACAGATTGTGGTAGGGTGTGAGAAAGCTGGAAAAGAGGTGGGTGGGGCAAAGCCTGGCAATGGATGGACAAAGGCCCGAGATAAAAAGTAGAAAGCAGACAAACGGCTGTCAGGTAAGCAGAGGAATAAAATGTAAAGCCAGAAGGAGGGATATGGGCGGAAGAGCAGATATTGGGGGAAATGGGTGCACACTGGGATTGGTGGGTGGGAAAGACAGTGCTGGTTTGAAGAAAGGGGTGGAGGGGAGGCTGTTACCTAAAATTGGAGAATTCACTGTTATCCTAGCATTACCTCAAACAACATGGATGTGCAAGTATTGCAAGAAGAGAATCTTGTAAGTGCTGTACATTAGACTAAAACGGTTCTGAAAAGTTGAGCTTGTGCGAGCAATACCACACTTCAAGCCTTAAGAGCATTAAGTACTCACTTCCACACTCAGTAGAGCTCACCTTGTCCTCACACGCCTCATCCAGGATTTCCAGGGCCTCCGAGGAGATGGCTTTATTTTTATCGTGCAGCTGTGTCACCAGTAACTCGATGCCCCAGTTGCTGAAGAACTCCACGTTGGCCCGCAGCAGGACGCGCAAGTGCTTGGTCGCGTACAGCCTGCAGTTCTGAAACGACAGCAGTCAGACCGATACTATGGTGAGCCGCAGGAAGTGTCTGGAACAAACTAGTCTACACCATTCACAAGTAGCGCAGATAGAGAACATATTGCCTGACAATAGGCGTCCTGATTGCACTCTGCTCTTTCTGTGGAGAGCGGTTCTTCAAGATTACAGCAGAGAGAAAGAATGAACTTAATAATTTTTTTTAAACAATTGATTCGCAAGTCGTGCTCATCACGTCAGATTTAATAGGAACCCGCGGGGTATAAACCAAAGGTTTGAGGTCAGGGTGAAAGATTTAATAGGATCACAAGGGGCAACTTTTCTTTTTACACAAAGCGTGGTAGGTGTATGGAAGAGGTAGTTGAGGCAGGTACAATCGCAACGTTTAAGACACATTTAGACAGGTACGTGGATAGGACTGGTGTGGAGGAATACGGGCCAAACGCAGGCAGGTGGGACTAGTGTAGCTGGGGCATGTTGGTCGGTGTGGGCAAGTTGGCCCGAATGGCCTGTTTCCCACACTGTATGACTATCACTGTCAAGCCCATCATTTGTCACCTGTCTCGTCGTTGTCACAAAAGGTGGGTGTCAAATAATTTACAGCGTACCTGGCTGTGCTCCCCAGCTGCTGGCCCAGGTTTTCACTCATCATGTGCCCACCCGGGCATGGTTTGGATGCGATGTGGACTTCTGTCCCATTACCTTTCCACAGTGATAACCCAAACCTCGCCATTTGCAAAAGAATTCCTAATTTTTCTTAATGAGTTTATTGCGAGGCCCCAACTGCCCCCCGTAAAGGCGAGGCATAAGAACATGACGGTATTTATTCACAAAATGCTGGAGTAACTCAGCAGGTCAGGCAGCATCTCAGGAGAGAATGAATGGGTGACGTTTCGTGTCGAGACCCTTCTTCAGTCTGAAGAAGGGTCTCGACCCGAAACGTCACCCATTGCTTCTCTCCTGAGATGCTGCCTGACCTGCTGAGTTACTCCAGCATTTTGTGAATAAATACCTTCGGTTTGTACCAGCATCTGCAGTTATTTTCTTACATAAGAACATGATAATCAGGAACAGGAACAGGCCATTCGGCACCTCAAGTCTGCACCACCACTCAGTAAGATCACCAGCACAGATGATTCAAACCTCAATCCCACGTTCCTAATTACCCAAAGCAAATGAGCATTCACCTTCTTGCTTCAGTTTCAGTTTAGTTCAATGTCACGTGTGCTGAGGTACAGTGAAAAGCTTTTGTTGCGTGCTAACCAGTCAGCGGAAAGACATTACATGATTACAATCGAGCCATTTACACTATAGATACATGATAAGGGAATAACATTTAATGCAAAGTAAAGCCCGATCAAAGATAGTCCGAGGGTAACCAACAAGGTAGATCGTAGTTCAGGACTGCTCTCTGGTTGTGGTGGGATGTTAATAGGTAATTTTTTGATCACGGGCAAATCTCTTAATTGGGGCTGCCTTTAAGTTCAAGTCATTTAAACATAGCACAAAAAGTAAGGACATTTGTGTTTGGTAGATTATTTGTTTGTTGTAACAATGCTTCTTGGCAATAAATCTTATACCATTAGAAAGCCTGTTTATTTCCCTTTTAAATGGTGCCACATTTGTAAGGAACATGCATTTGTGGGATGAGCAGCAGAGCTGAGTATATGGGTTGCGCCCATGAAAAATTTGCCAAATCTTCTCTGCCAATGCCAAACAGCTTATTCTGCTGTTGCTATTGACTTTTGTTTTGAGCTTCTGGTACCCCCAGGTGCTGACAATCAGGTGCCTGATTGGCACCTGATTGGCAGCATCTGTGAGCATGGGCCCTGCTACAGTGGTCAGTAGGTGTCTGCTCCAAGAATCGGCATGCCACGTTTGACTGATCTGGATAGGGCCCGTGCGATAGGGCAACTTCAAGCTGGTGTTCCGCAAAACCAAGTTGCGGCATTATTTGGAGTGAGCCCTAGTACCATCTCCAAAGTAAAGGCCAAGTTCCATATAACGGGGGATGTCAGAGACAGGCCGCGAAGTGGGCGTCCCAAGAAGACGACACCCGAAGAAAACCGTTTCCTCACCCTGTCAGCACTTAGGAACCGTAGGCTGTCTTCTACAGATTTGCAGTCAAGGTTTGCAGGACGATATGGCCGACGGCTCTCTGCCCAGACAATTCGGAACAGACTGCACGCAGCCGATCTCCGGTCTCATAGGGCTGCCAGGAGGCCTGCCATGACTGCCCTTCACCATCAGGCCCGTTTGCGCTGGTGTCGGCAATACGTGCACTGGAACCTGAACATGTGGAGGAACGTTATGTTCAGCGATGAGTCCAGATTCTGCCTAAGGCAGTTGGATCATAGGGTCAAAGTGTGGAGAAGACGCGGAGAACGCTATGCTGATTGCTGCACCGATAGAGTAACATCTTTTGGTGGAGGCAGTGTGATGCTGTGGGGCGGCATCTCCCTCACTGGAAAAACGAGGCTTGTCATCATTGGAGGCAATCTCAATGCAGAGAGATATCGAGATGAGATTCTGCAACCAGTGGCAATCCCATATCTCCACAGACCGAACTCTATCCTCCAAGATGACAATGCTCGCCCCCACAGAGCAGGGTTTCTCAGAGACTACCTCCAGAATTTGGGAGTGGAGAGGATGGAATGGCTTGCCAGCAGTCCTGACCTCAACCCTATTGAACACTTGTGGGATCAGCTTGGGCGTGCTGTTCGTCCTAGAGTGACCAACACAACCACGTTGGCTGACTTGCGACAAATGCTGGTTGAAGAATGGGATGCCATCCCACAACAGTGTGTGACCAGGCTGGTGACCAGCATGAGGAAGAGGTGCCAGGCTGTTGTGGTTGTGTATGGTTCTTCCACACGCTACTGAGGCTCCTGATAATTAAATGAATAAATTGTTAAATTGCCAATATGTCTTGTTTCTTCAGACTTGAATCATCCAATCCACCAAACAACACCACTGAACAAGAGTCAATGACAGAATAAGCTGTTTGGCATTGGCAGAGAAGATTTGGCAGATTTTTCATGGGCGCAACCCACATACTCAGCTCTGCTGCTCATCCCACAAATGCATGTTCCTTACAAATGTGGCACAATTTAAAAGGGAAATAAACAGGCTTTCCAACGGTATAAGATTTATTGCCAAGAAGCATTGTTACAACAAAGAAATAATCTACCAAACATAAATGTCCTTACTTTTTGTGCTATGTTTATATACACCACATAAAGCAAGGATTCCAAACCAGGGCTTGTGGAACTCACTGCATGCAGTCCCCCCAGTCACCAAACACCATAGGCATGCATCCTTTATTCTCTCTGCATTCAGCATAAAAACTCTATCTTGTATAGATTTCACATCATCAAGTGAATGTGAATTTCAAGATCCAGCCAGTCTGCACAAAATATGAACAACCCATATGATTCGCCTGCTCACCAGTTCCAAATGTACTTACATCTGTGGCTGACGTAAGGATTTTGGACAGGATAACCCTGGACAAGCCATCGCGGCTGTAGTCTAGAATGGAGACTGTCAGCTTTAGCACGTGGTCGTAGTTCTTCAGAGAACAGAGGCTGAGTAAACTAGAGAGGGGGAAGAGATTAAATTAGGACAGGCACAACATTACTTTTCTCACCACCCCACACACTTTAACAGCATCTTCAAATGCCACCTCAATTTCTGATCAATGAATCCCATTTCTAAATTCCCCGTTACATTGCCACAGTGCCTGCCTTTTCTGCTGCAGCAAAACTGACAAATGCTGATGGCTCTTTCCCTTGGGCAACTTACAACCCAGTGGTATGAAATTGATTTTTCTCACTTGAAGTAACCCTTGCATCCCCTCTCTCTCCATCCCTCCCCCACCCGAGTCATACCAGCTTCAGTCGTCTTGTTGAATCTCATTGTCTGTACTAGTTTTCACCTAGCCCACAGCTAACAATGGCCTGGCTCCTTGATCAGCATTACTTTTTTGCATATCTTTCATTCACTTGTTCTATATCTCTCTCTATATCACCGTCTATATCTCTCATTTCCCTTTCCCCGACTCTCAGTCCGAAGAAGGGGTCTCTACCCGAAACGACACATATTCCTTTTCTTCAGACATGGTCTCCTGAGTTACTCCAGCTTTTTGCGTCTATCTTTCGCTGATATTAGTGTTTTAGGTTTTTATGCATAGCCTTTGATCTTATACACTTTTCTTAAACAAAATGCTAATCTATGGAAATTGGATTATGCAGGCATTCTCGGCACCCATTTACAAAGGGGAAAGAACTGAGAGACTTATTTGAGAGCTTTATTTTTAAATGAGCAGGATAGGGAAGGAGAATATTGCAAACGTGGTAGACTCTAACTTTGAGAAATGAGATGCCCCAGAGAAAGCAGAGGAGAGAGATTACCAAGACAGTGAAAAACTGTGCTATCCAGTCAAATTATACTGTACACAGGTATCATCAAGCTACACACAGGTACAACAGGTAGTGTAATGAGAATAAACCAGAATGCAAAATATAGTGTAACAGTTACAAAGGTAGTGCAGATTTTAAAAAGTTCAAGGTAGTTTGGAAGATCAGGACTACATTCTAGTTAATGACAGGACCAGTGGTGTGATAACAGAAGTGAAGAAGCTATTCCATAAAAACATAGTAAAATAGGTGCAGGAGTAGGCCATTCGGGCCTTCGAGCCATTCAATATGATGGCTGATCATCCAAAATCAGTACGCCGTCCCTGGTTTTCCCCCATACCCCTTGATTCCGTTAGCCCCAAGAGCTAAATCTAACCCTTTCTTGAAAACATCCAGTGAATCGGCCTCCACTACCTTCTGTGGCAGAGAATTCCTCAGATTCGTAACTCTCTGGGTGAAAAAGTTTTTTTCTCATCTCAGTCCCAATCCTATTCCAGAAGCTGATGATACATGCTTTCATGTTTTGCATCTTCTGCCCAACAGGAGTGGGAAGGGAAGAGAACTACTGGGTCCTTGTTTAGGTTGGCTGCTTTTCCCGGGCAGGGTGCATTCAGATATGCCACTTGGAAATTTTGACATTATCAGCATTAGTACGTCATTCACCTAATATTAGCAGAGCGACCTCCACAGCGACTTACCACTGAAACATGCTGCATTTCTCCAACATCTTGACCCCATGCGGGTGAGCGGACAGAGTACCGATGAGTAGAAAGTAGTGCTGGCTGAGGGTGTTCAGCAAACCATTATTCTGCAGGCTTCGTTCAGGTTTAAGGCCAGAGGATGAGGAGAGCCACTGCACAATGTCCTTCACCAACTCCTCCAGATAAATCTGACCATCCTGCCACAACATGAAACTAATGACAATCATTGAATTCCCATTTTTACACCACTCTCCTGCGTCCCATCTGGATTCACATCCTCTTCTATCCTTAGCTCACACTTTTTGTCTTTTCATCTCCGGCCTTTGTCCAAACAATAGCCTATCAAGAAATCCCCCTCATCTGTATCCACCTATCACTTGCCAGGCTTTTTCCTGCCCCCAACCACATAGTCTGGAGGGCCCGCTGAGTTACTCCAGCACTCTGTGAAACGTCACCTATCCATGTTCCCCAGAGATGCTGCCTGACCCGCTGAGTTACTCCAGCACTCTGTGAAACGTCACCTATCCATGTTCTCCAGAGATGCTGCCTGGCCCGCTGAGTTACTCCAGCACTGTCTTTTTTTGTAAACATCAGTTCCTTGTGTCTCTACATTGAGTTCTACATTCTTCTTTTCTGTTTTCTGCTGCACAACAGCCAACAGCTGGGCTATCTTGTGCAGGTTTCGCTCGCGTGGGTACTGGTTGCAAAAGCGTTATTTAGATTTTTATGTGGGCAAGTTTTGTGAGATGATCCATGTCCAAGTTGTCGAGCTGTGACTTGCAGAGTGACAAGGTTGGTGCACATCTGGTGGTGTCGGGAAGGATGTTCCACTCTGGGATAGTCCATGGATGTAGTGACTGTAGGTAGCTATTTTTGTTTGCGTTAATTCTAGTATAAATGAAGTGACCTGAGGACTTGTGAAACAGTAAACAGGAGAAATTTGCACCATACCAAAAAATGAAACTGCTCAATTCAACACCAACCCCTCCACTCTTCACTCATCTCACCCTATTTATTAATTCTCTTGCAGTTTTAGAAAGGGGAATATGTTGAGTTAAAGGGCGACAATCTATACAGAGAAAATTCCCAAAGCTCATTGTTATAATTAAACATTGGCCCTTATACAATTTTAATTTAAAAACACACACAATTCTGGAGGGGACACAGTCATCCAACAAGTGACCCTTCACACATTAGTCTTCAAACAATCTCTGCCATTTTGTCCACAGCATCACCTATCTGCTCTTTCCCCTTAAACACTCAAAATACCACAGCCGTTGCACTATCCGTCCTCCTGCTTCCTGTGTTCGAATGGTCAGCACCTCAGCCTGTGCTCCCAGACCCTCATTGAGACTGGAACATTGTTGCCATCCACAGCATCACGATGCATTTCCTCTCCTAATTCTTCAAATCCATTTCAATGTCAGAAATTAGCAAACAAAACCTGCTGCCCCATAATTTGTGAGCACAACGCTTGAGTTGTACAGAATTAGTAAATGCAAGGTGCAAAGATGCTGGTTTATAGCAAAGATAGACACACACACACACACACACACACAGAGTACTGGAGTACCTCAGCAGGTCAGGCAGCATCTCTGGAGAAAAGGAATAGGTGACATTTCGGGTCCAAAGAAGGGTTTCGAATCGTAACATCTCCAATTCCTTTTCTCCAGAGATGCTACCTGACCCACTGAGTTGCTCAAGCAACTTGTGTCTATCATTAATATGTGGATTTACATGGAGGATAACGTTGTGTGGAGTAACAAGCTGGCAAGCTCACCTCGGTGGATTCGAGCAGAAACTCGATAAACTGGCAGCCCACTATAGTCAGCTGCTTTCCCATGGCATGATCCAGCTCCATGTTCGCATACAGCTTGCCACTGGGTTTGTAAAAATACAGCAGTCTGCGGACAAACCTAAACAAGGGGGAGATGCTGAAATAGCGATCACGGCAGGAGGAAAATAATGTGTAGGAAGGAACTGCAGATGCTGCTGTGCACCGAAGATAGACACAAAATGCAGAAGTAACTCAGCAGGACAGGCAGCATCTCTAGAGAGAATTTTATGGGTGACGTTTTGGGTCGAGACCCTTCTTCAGACTCCACAGAATTTGAAGAAGGATCTCGACCTGAAACATCACCCATTCCTTCTCTCCCGAGATGCTGACCGTCCCGCTGAGTTACTCCAACATTTTGTGTCCATCTACAGGAGGAAAATAACATGGAGAGAGGACAAAAGAACAATAAAGTCACGCAGAAAGACTCCATTGTGCAGGTGAGAAAGGAGAAACATGCTTTATACGTTCACTCTCAGGGTATACGTTTAACGTAAATTCTTACTTGCCCCCGAACTGAGGAAGCATTTAAGAGTCAGTCACTTCTCTGTGTCTATGTGACTCCACACTAGGTAAAGTCAGGTGATTCTTTCCTGAAGGGCACCAGTAAAGCAGATGGATTTTTAGGACAATCCAATAGTTTCACCTTTATCATTGACAGTGGCATTTTAAATTCAGATTTAAATTGTAAATTTAAATATCTCTTCTTGACAGTTGGATTGAAATACATTTCTTGCTCAGCATTCTCAGTCCCACGGATTCTAATCCAGTATTTCAACAACTATGTACCCTTAAATTTTAGATTCTAAAGTTGATTAAGGCATTTGCTACCAATAGAGAACATTGTCATTGGAGAGAAAATTTTAAATAGAGAACATTACAAAAAGTACTGCAAAACTTGTCCTCAAAATAATTACTCCATACCTTATGCTTTATATCCTTTCCTGGCAATGCCTAAATAGGTTAAGTAGGTAAACAAGTATATTTTTAGAATTAAGTGGTAGATAGAAGGGACAGTGATGATGCTGGACAAAGTGGCGTGGTGGATAGGTGGACGAGTTGAACTTCCAAGTTACCGACTTTCTGATCAATGAAGTGACAATAGCATTGAAAAATTTAAATTTGATGAAGTCAACATTTTGAAGAAGAGGGCACAATTTAAACAGACAGAAAACACTGCTGGGATAAATAGCTAATTTGCAGGTTAGCAAGTTGTAACATATGAAGTGGATATTGCTCGAATTTATTGTCCACCCGCATCGAACTCCATGATTTGGGAACACAAGGACCTACAGGCACTGGAATTGTGAGCAAAACACAGTACTGGTGGAAATCAGTTGGTCAGGCAGCATCTGTGGAAGGAATGGACAGATGACCTTTCAGGTCGGTTTTGATCCTGAACCAATCGTTATCTATCCATTCTCTCCACAGATGCTGCCTGAAGTTAACTCCATGACTTGTTGGTTTCAGACAGTTGCCAAAACTCAAAACACTTGGAACCTCAGCGGCTAGGCCAGACAAAGATTGCGGCTTTCCTTCCCTGAAGTTGATAGTGAACCCACAAAGTGCTGGACTAACTCAATGGACTAACCCCAGTGAGTTATTCCAGCACTGTGTTCTACGCAAGTTTCCAGCATCTGCAATTCCTCGGGTCTTTTATAGTGAACTAGCTCGGTTCTAATGACATTCTTGATGTAAGTTTTAAACTGGAAATGGTACAGAGTAGATTTACGAGAACGCTACCAGGCTTGGCAGGCTAGGACTTTATTTTGTGGAGCGCAGAATGAGGGGTTACCTTATAGAGGTATCTAAAATCACGAGGGAATTAGCTAGCTTGAATGCACAAGACTAGTTTTCCACCCAGAGCAGGGGAATCAAGAACCAGGGGAAATAGGTTTGTGAGAGGGACAAGATGTAATAGGAACCCAAGGGGCAACCTTTTCCACTCAGAGGGTGGTGAATATTTCAAACGAGCTGCCAGAGGTAGTTGAGGCAGGTAATATAACACCATTTTAAAGTCATTTGGACAGGTACATGGATATGAAAGGTTTAAAGGGATATGGGTTAAACAAGGGCAAATGGGATTAGCTTAGATGGAACATCTTGGTCAGCATGGAGGAGTTGGGCCAAACGGCCTTTTTCCCCGTACTGTGATTGTATGATAAGTAAATTCCCCACTAGCAGTGATGCAATTCAAACTCCTGGTCCCAGTCCAGGTACCTGGGTTACTATTCCAGTAACTCAATCTCTACACTCTACACATTAATGATTTGGATGAAGGAACCAAGAGCAATGTATCCAAGGTTGCTGAAGGTTAAATGGGAAAGATTAATGAGATAGGTTTAGTGAACGAACAAAAAGATAGCAAATGATGTATATCATGGGGAAACGTAGTGTTATCTATTGTGTAGAGAGGACAAAAGCAGGATATGATTTAAATGGTATGAGATGAATGTTAGTACTCCGAGATCTGTGTGGCCTTGCAAAAGAAGCAGTTACTTTGAGTAGCACAAGAATTTAGGAGGGTGAGGGGACGTTGGTCTTTAATGTAATGTGAATGGAGTCAAGAGCAAGAGAACCTTGCTTCATTTTGATGAGGAGCAGCGTTTGTACTCACCTGTGTAACTGTTCATCTTTGTAATTCCTCAGGTTTACATTGGGCCACTGCAAAAAAAGATTGAAATTCAATCATCTATATACTAAAACTCTTGTTTGTTTGTTTGTTCCTGAACTACAGCCAAAACCGTACACGATAGCGCGACAATTTTAGGCCCACCTTACTCACTGCCATCCCAGGGGGAGGGGGAAGGGGTAGGGGAGGAGAGGGTTTGCACCAATGCAGGAGAGGTTTGGGCCCAACGGGTCCACGGTCTAGTTTATTCTGGAAAAAAACGACACTAACAGCCAGTCAAAAAGTGTTGATAACCAGCATGGACACAAAATGCTGGAGTAACTCAGCGGGACAGGCAGTATTTTCTGGAAAGAAGGAACGGGTGATGTTTCGGGTCAAGACCCTTCTTCAGACCTTGATAACCAGCATGCTTGGTTCTACCACTGTCTCCATTTCTTGAACTGATTTGAAATATTACCTCTCCCTTCAACGAGAGTCCAGGCGAGGCCTTAGTCTTTTGACATGCAATTTTTCAAATGTCCTATTATTCAGCCTACCTCCATGATAAAAAAAAACCCATACTGTTGGAGGAATTTAGCAGGTCAAACAGAATATGAAACGGCATAGAGATGGCGGACATTTCAGGTTGTGACCCTCTTTCAGAACTGAGAGAATATAACCAGTATAAAGAGGCGAGAGGGAGGGATGACAGGAGTCAGTGGAGGATAGGTAGAGCCAAATTATATTTTGTTTGGGGAGGGGGAAATGGAGTTTCACAATAGAGGCTGGTGGAAGATAGATGAAGTCGTATGAACATTGATTTCTCTAACTTCAAGTAACCCCGGCATTCCCTCTCTCACTATCCCTCCCCCACCCAAGTCGCACCAGCTTCTTGTTTTCACCCCAACAACAGCTAACAATGGCCTGTTTCCTTGACCATCGATACTTTTTTGCATATTCAATGTTCTTTATCTCTCCACATCATCATCTATATCTCTCATTTCCCTTTCCCGTGACTTTCAGTCTGAAGAAGGGTTTCGACCCGAAACGTCACCCATTCCCTCTCTCCAGAGATGCCGCCTGTCCCACCGAGTTACTCCAGCTTTTTGTGTCTATTTTTGAATATAGATGAAAACAGATAAGGGAATAAAATGGTCAGGTGTGGAAGGTACATGACAGAGTGGCGAGCACTTTGTATCCAAGCCTTGAACGATCAAATCAAAACCGGGCATCAAATTCTCTTATAGTAATTATCCCAAAACGTAAATGTTTTGATACACTACTCAAGCCTAAATAGTTTCTTTGCAGTTCTACCTTAAGAATAGTTGAGATTAGGTTCCAGTTCCATCGCAGATTGTCCTTGTTATTCAGGACATCACTGTCACGCAGGTTCCCCATCAGTGCCTCCTCCGTATCCTAGAAAATTATTAAGCATCGAAAGATGGGTATCTGGCAGGAGATGTATAATGATAACCTTGTGCAAGAATTTTTTTGGATTTAAAAAAAATGTAGAATTATTTAGCTTCACAAGTAGAGTTACAAAGAAGGCAAATGGTATACTTGTCTTCATTGGTCAGACGTTTCAATAGTCAATAGTCAATTTATTTGTCACATACACATAAATGCTCAGTGAAATGAAAAATTACCCACAGTCCAACAATAAGACCAATAAAAATAAGCAATAAAATAAGCAATAACACACACAATCATAAACCAACACCAAACAAAAAGAAACATCCATCACAGTGAGTCTCCTCCAGTCACCTCCTCACTGTATTGGAAGGCCAGAATGTCTTTTCTCTTCCCCTGCCGTCTTCTCCCGCGGTCAGGCTGTTGAACTTGCCACGTCGGGGCGGTCGTGGCTCCTGACATTTAAGCCCCCGCCGGGCAGAGAAAATCCCGCGGCCGGTTCCAGGCCGTGCCGGACGGTGAAAGGTCCGCGGGGGGCCGACCCAAGCCCCGCGATTCGGGGCGGGCGAAGACGCTGCCGCTGCCAGAGCTCCCGAAGTTGTCGGCCCCAACCCAGGGGCCTGCGAGCTTCCGGCCTCCGACGTCCACGCGGCCGAAGTAGCCTCCGGAGACGAGTCACAGCCGCTCCCGTGGCGCCACAACCTCCGAAGTGAATTTGAGTATACACTGATCAGCCAAAACATTATGACCACTGACAGGTGAAATGAATAACGTTGGTTATCTTGTTACAATGGCACCTATCAAGGGGTGGGATATATTAGGCAGTAAGTGAACAGTCAGTTCTTGAAGTTGATGTGTTGGATGCAGGAGAAATGGGCAGGAGTAAAGACCCTGAGCGACTTTGACAAGGGCCAAATTGTTATAGCCACACGACTAGGTCAGATCATCTCTGAAACTGCAAGGCTTGTGTGGTGCTCCCGGTCAGCAGTGGTGAGTACCTACCGACAGTGGTCCGAGGAGGGACAAACCACAAACTGGCGACATGGTGTTGGGCGCCCAAGGCTCATCGATGCGCGAGGGCAACAAAGGCTATCCCGCTCTGGTCCGAACCAACTGTGGGAAGACGGTAAGCTGGTGGAGGGAGTGTGATGCTCTGGGCAATGTTCTGCTGGGAAACCCTGGGTCCATTCACGTGGACGTCAATTTGACACGTGTCACCCACCTAAACATCGTTGCAGACCAGGTACACCCCATCAAGGCAATAGTATTTCCTGATGGCAGTGGCCTCTTTCAGCAGGATAATGCGCCCTGCACACTGCACACATTGCTCGGGAATGGTTTGAGGAACATGATGAAGTATTCACCGTGTTGCCCTGGCCTCCAAATTCTCCAGATCTCAATCCGATTGAGCATCTGTGGGATGTGCTGGATCGACAAGTCCGATCCACGGCGGCTCCACCTCACAACTTACAGGACTTGAAGGATCTGCTGCTAATGTTGTGGTGCCAGATACCACAGGACACCTTCAGAGCCCATGCCTCGGCGGGTCGGCGCTGTTTTGGCGGCACACAGTGGACCAACAGCATATTAGGCAGGTGGTCATAATGTTTTGGCTGATCAGTGTACGAGTCAGGAGGTGGTGCAGCTTTATGGGACTGTGCCAAGGCCGCACTTGGTGTAGTGTGCGCAGTTCCGGTCACCCTATTACAGGAAGGAGGTGGATGCCTTGGCGAGGATGTCGAAGAGATTTACCAGAATGATGTTTCGATTAGAGGGCATTAAACATAAAGAGAGGTTGGATAAACTTGGATTGGTTTCTCCTGAGCATCAGGGGTTGAGAGGAGACCCGACTAGTTTATACAATTATGAGAGGCATGGGCAGCATAACCATCCAGAACCCTTTTCCCAGGTTGAAATGTCAAAGACTGGAAGACGTAGCTTTAAGGTGAAAGGGGGAATGTTTAAAAGAAATGTGTGGGGAAGTGATAGGTGCCTGGAACACACTGCCACGAGTAGTAGTGGAGGCACGTGATAGTAGATGGGGCTTTTAGATATGCAGAAATATGGATCACATGAAGCCAGAAGAGATTAGTTTAACTTGGCATAATCTTCGGCACCGATATGCAGACCTCCCAACATTTGATTTTACAAATTCAGTATTTAGATGTCGAAAATTCAGAAATTTACATCAAAATTCATAATATGGCGTGTAATGCAACTTTTCAGCAAAACAAAGTATGCACGCCAAATGCGCGTACGCGTTGCGCTACATTCACGTGTGAAAAACGACTATTATTTCCAACAGTCTGCAGTTCTTGGACTACATGTAGAAAGGTTACTGAACAGAAATACTTTTTGCAAAACAAAGAAAAAATTGTTTTGTTTTTTTAATTTTGCTTTTTCCTTACACATCCCAATTCTCTTGGTATTGAATAAAAGAACAATGGTCATAAAATGTATGACTAAGTTATGAAGAAAGAGTTGATAAATGCGACTCGACTAAGCATACGGAAGTACTTGTTGAAGTAAATTTCACACATTAATTGATAATCAGCCCAAAAAGTTGTAATTGGCTTTTCTGCTGTGTTTTATATTTTAACCCCGTCTTAATTAATATAGTTGTATAATCTTGCACTTAAATTTAATATTTACTCATTACAGTTACACCACTGATTTTCTGGCACTCTTGGTTCCAGAGCTTTGCTGGTTTATCCAGCTGGAAGTCGGCTACGGGGATAGATGTGCTGGCTCTAGCTGGGCTGGAGTTCCAGAGCCCCGGCCGCAGGTTACAAATTCCACCCACCGATCGGCCATGGAAGTCCTGATGAGGTTGAGATTGGTTGCCTTGGCCAGCCTAGGTGCCACGTTTTCGGGGGGACTTCCAGGGCTGGATTTCTCGTGGAACCCCTAGCGACCCTAAGCAGCCGAATTGACAAATTGCAATTACCGACTATTTTGTGGAAAAATGTGAGGCGAAATCGGAACGGCGGAAATGAAATAAGAAAGCAGAAACTTTCCGCCAAATTCGGAAGGGTTGGGAGGGGTGGATACAGTGGGCCGAATGGCCCGCTCCTGTGCTATGCTAAGTTTCAAAATCTAAGACTCAAAAGGCCAAGTACAAGTCATTTAACGACTAAAAACAAAAGGATTTTCAAATGGGTCTCTTCATCGGGACACCTTTTCTCAGTTGCGGTAACTTGATAACTAGGAGCTCTGCTCACCTTCAGAATAAATAAATCCTTTTGGATACGCAGATGCTGATCCCGCTTCTGGATGTTGGTGCAACTCTTGTGCGCAATGTGATCCAGATACAGGCTGTAAGGTTTGGAGCCCCGCTTCTTCATCTCGTGAAAACGCTTTAAGCAATTCACAGCTGCACTGGCTCGCCTGTAAGTATTAAAGGCAAGTCAGGAACCAACAGCCACAAATGCTTACTGGCACTGCAATAGTTGCCATCACATGGTTTTACACAACAGGGCACAAACTCACCAGGAGAGTGTTCCCATTATCATGTGAAAAAGAGAAATTTGACTTGGATGTCAGTCATTAAGTTGAAAAGGGTGTTGAAGAGATTCATCATGATGTTACCAAGACGTGGGCTTGAGTTACAGGGAGAGTTTGAACAGGCTGGGATTTTCTTCTTTGGAGCGTGGGAGGTTGAGGGGTGACCTTTTAATGCGTACAGGAACATAAGGGGCATGGATAAAGTGGATGCTCATAGTTTTTTTTCTCTCCAGGGCAGAGGGTTCTAAAACTAGAGGACACCCGCTTAATAATAATAATATATTCCTTTGTCCCACACCGGGGAAATTTGCAGTGTTACAGCAGCAAAGTGGATAGCAAGAGACATTCATTATAAATAAAAATAAAGATAAGGATAATTGTCATCATTTACTGTGGGGGGTTTTTAAACTGTTACTGTTAACTGGTCTGTTGACTGGTCTGCTGGGAGTAGTGCTGGTTGTGCAGTCTCACAGCAATGGGAAGGAAGGACCTCCTATATCTCTCCTTCACAAACTTGGGGTGAAGGAGTCTGTCACTGAAGGAGCTACTCAGTGCAGTGACAGTGTCCTGCATGGGGTGGGAGTCGTTGTCCAGCAGCGATGTTATCTTTGCCATCATCCTCTTATCACCCACCGCCTGCACTGAGTCGAGGGGGCAACCCAGGACAGAGCAGGCCTTCCTGATCAGCTTGTCAAGTCTCTTTCCCTTCGCTGCTGAGATGCTGCTGCTCCAGCAGACCACTCCATAGAAAATGGCTGATGCCACCACAGTGTTGTAGAAGGTCCTTAGGAGTGCCCCCTGCACTCCAAAGGACCTGAGTCTCCTCAGCAGGTAAAGTCTGCTTTGGCCCTTTTTGTACAGTGCATTGATATTTTCGGTCCAGTCAAGTTTATTGTTAAGGTAAACACCCAGGTACTTATAAGAGTCCACTCTCCCGATGTCCATTCCCTGGATGTTCACCGGTATCAGGGGGACCTGGCTGCGCCTGCGGAAATCTACCACCATCTCCCTGGTGTTCCCCGTGTTGATCCGGAGGCGGTTCCCCTGGCACCAGTCCACAAAGTCCCTGGTCAGTTCTCTGTACGCCCTGTCATCGTCGTCTGTGATGCCGACGATGGCAGAGTCATCAGAGAACTTCTGTAGATAGCAGTTTGCTGAGCTGTTCCTGAAGTCCCTAGGGTGAACAGGAAAGGAGCTAGCACTGTTCCCTGCGGAACCCCAGTGCTGCAGACCACCACGTCCAAAACATAGTCCTTTGTGAGAGATTTAAGACAGACCTCCAGGACAACTTTTTCAGAAGGTAGTGCATATCTGGAATGTGGTGCCAGAGGAAGCTATAGAAGTGGATACAATTACCACTTTTAAAAGGCATTGAGACAAACAGATATGGATAGCCAAGGTTCAGAGGGATATGGGCCAAATACAGGCAAATAGGACTAGCCCAATATGCAACTTGCACAGCATGGGGCCCGTTTCCACGCTGTACAGATTGTACGCACTGGCGAGGAACGATTCATTTTTCTGGCATATTGCTTATCAGTAACTCACCCATAAAGCTCTGTACGAGAAAGGAAGTGGTACCAGAGGAGGTGGTAGAGAATCATCACAGAAACAAGCCCTTCTGCCCAGCATGTCCTGCCGACCATGCCTGTCCCACCCACCCATGTTTGGCACATATCCCTCTAAATCATTCCTATCCATGTGCCAATCCAAATTAGGTGGTAGAAGAAAGTGTACAAGAAAGTGAGCAGATATTCACAGACAATGATACCACCATAAATATTGCAGGCTGTGGTCAGTAACTTTAAGTACCATTGTTTCAGTGCCCGGTGCGGCTCGGCCGCGGGACGTTTCAGTGCCCGGTGCGGCTCGGCTGCGGGACTTAACATCGCCGGCGCGGCTCGGCTGCGGGACGTTTCAGTGCCCGGTGCGACTCGGCTGCGGGACGTTTCAGTGCCCGGTGCGGCTCGGCTGCGGGACGTTTCAGTGCCCGGCGCGGATCGGCTGCGGGACGTTTCAGTGCCCGGCTCGGCTCGGCTGCGGGACGTTTCGGTGCCCGGTGCGGCTCGGCCGCGGGACGTTTCGGTGCCCGGTGCGGCTCGGCCGCTGGACTTAACATCGCCCGGTGCGGCCACGGGACGTTTCGATGCCCGGGGCGGCTTGGCTGGGGGGCCTTCCATCCCCTTGCGGGGGCTGTGCGTGTCGGTTGCCTCGGTAGGGGTCGAGTTGTCTGTCCGTGGGTGCGGGGGGAGGAGAGGGGACGTTTGTTGCCTCCATCACAGTGAGGGGGTGTTTGGAGTCACTGTGATGGATGTTTGTGTTGGGGTCGTGTGTCCTGTGTTCTTTTCTTTTTTTGCTGTGACTGCTGAAATTTCGTTCGGTGTTGTGCCGAGTGACAATAAAGTTTTGTTATGTTATGTTGTTATGTTATGTTATGTTATTAATTTGAGCTTTGAAAGCCGCCGTTATTTAGCTTGAATAGTGAAATGTAATACTTACAGACGCTTTTCCTGAGGGATATTGAAGGAAGCTGCCATGTTCACGAGAGTTGGTAGACAGTGTAAGTGGTGGCTGTACGCATAAGGCAGGATGGTATTTGCCTGTGTGAGGAAGGTACCTGTTTAGTACACCACACAATATCACAAGCTTACTCTAGTTTATTCTACCTCAAGCACAGTGGTGATGGTGTGCACAACTTTGGAAGACAGAGGATACAGCCGTCTGGCCAGGTGGATGTTGAGGAACCCATTTCAAAGTGGCCATAGATGGCTGCCAAGTAAAGAAACAAAGTGCTGAAGTAACTCAGCGGGTCAGGCAGCATCTCTGGAGAACATGGACAGGTGACGATTCACAGAGTGTTGGAGTAACTCATCGGGTCAGGCAGCATCTCTGGAGAACATGGATTGGTGACGTTTCAGAGTGCTGGAGTAACTCATCGGGTCAGGGAGCATCTCTGGAGAACATGGATTGTTGATGTTTCACAGAGTGCTGGAGTAACTCATCGGGTCAGGCAGCATCTCTGGAGAACATGGATAGGTGATGTTTCGGCACGGGAACCTTCTTCAGACTGCCACGTGTCTTGGCCACAAACAATAAATCTTCTGAAGTTGCTCACTAAATTAACCCGCACGTTAATTCAGTTTATGGCCGTTCCCTATTACTGTGTAAAGTATTAATGATGGTATAAAATGATTTATTCCATGGGAACCACAATAATATTTGAGATTTTACACAAAAATACAGATTTTAGAAGCTCTTACCCCTCTAAAGTAGAGTATGTCAGTTTTTTGAGCAGGTGCTGAAGATGATTGGTGAGAGATGCTTTGTGCATGGGCTTTAATAATGCTCTCGACAAGGTCCTTAACTGGCTGATCAAGAAGATTAAGATGCGTGGGATCCGTGGAGAATTAATAGATCGGATTCAAACATTGGCCTGGCCATAGAAGACAGAGGGTACTAGTAGAGGGGGGTTATTCTGACTGGAGGTCTGTGTCCAGTGGGGTTCCGCAAGATTGCAAAATCAGTATTGCAAGATTGCAAAAAGTGGTGAATATTGCCTGGTCCATCACCAGTACTGAGCTCCCTGCCATCCAAAGGATCTACGGGAGTCGCTGCCTCAGAAATGCAGCCAACATCATCAGACCCACACCACCCTGACCACGCTCTCATTTCACTCCTGTCATCAGGAAGATGGTATAGAAGCCTGAAAACTAACATCCAGGTTCAGGAACAGTTTCTTTCCAACAACCATCAGTCTATTAAACACTACAAACTATATACTATTTTCTTTTTTTTGTTTATTATGGTGATTTCAGAATATTATGTTTACATATCTGTTGTCCTACTGCGTAGACATACGACAATACAGCACTCTTGACTCTTGATTGTTCTTCCACAGAAGCTGCCTGATTTCCTCTTTCCATTATGCGCTATACTTGATTCCAGACCTACCAATGAGATGGACTCTCTACTACGGCTTTGGTTCAGAGGCAATTTGGACAGAACGGTAAATGCTATCAACATCCGTATCCCGTGGAAAAAAAAGGTACAATCATTAGCTGCCTACGGGTAATATTGGCCAGGCTGTGAGACATTAATTGCTGGACGTCTAAGGGCAGTGTCAAGCCAGTTACAAACTGGAGTGCAATGTCAGATGAGATGCAAGCCTCAAGGAGATGGTGTCGGGCTACTTACAACTTTGAAGAGTCTGAAAAAGGGTCCGAACCAAAACGTCACCTATCCATGTTCTCCAGAGATGCTGCCTGAGCCGCTGAGTTACTCCAGCACTCTGTGAAACGTCACCTATCCATGTTCTCCAGAGATGCTGCCTGAGCCGCTGAGTTGCTCCAGCACTCTGTGAAACGTCACCTATCCATGTTCTCCAGAGATGCTGCCTGACCCGCTGAGTTACTCCAGCACTCTGTGAAACGTCACCTATCCATGTTCTCCAGAGATGCTGCCTGACCCGCTGAGTTACTCCAGCACTCTGTGAAACGTCACCTATCCATGTTCTCCAGAGATCCTGCCAACCCGCTGAGTTACTCCAGCACTTTATCTTTTTTTGTGAACCAGCACTGTGCAGTTCCTTCTATCTACTTTGCAGGGTCAGTGTCAGATTAGTTCCAAAAGACACCCAAATCAGCCTGGTTTCAATAAATTAATGGCATTGGTGTTAGTTTATAGCTAGTATTATTTTATTATTGCCACATGAACCGAGATATAGTGAAAAATATTGCTTGTACCTGATCAAGTCAAATCATATTATACACCAGTACAATCAAGCCATGCACAAATATACCAGGTAAAGAGAAATATACCAGAGTACAGAATATAGCATTACAGCTGCAGAGAAAATGCAGATAACAGATATTAAGTTATTACGCTGGAGATTACAGTACCAAACTCATGACAAGATTGGAGTAGGCAATGGCAGACGGCCTGATACAGTGAATAGAGGTCCAGAGGGAGCATTATCTTGCTGACAGCTCAACTCACCATGTGCAGGAGCTCGCCCAGAAGGATGGTGACACACACAAACACACCATCATTGCTGCTTGTTAGCACTTCAACCAGACTCTAAGGGAAGAGGCAGGGTGAGTTACATTTATGACACACTAAACAGCAATAAAGCAATGACTAGGTTTATGGAACGAACTGCCAGAGGAGATCATGGAGGCAGATACTATCACAACATTTAAAAGACATTTGCACAGGTAGATGGATAGGAAAGGTTTAGACGGATATGAGCCAAACGTGGGCAGGTGGGACGTCTTGGTCAGCAAGGGAAAGCAGCGAAGGGCCTGCTTCCATGCTGTATGACTCTTATGACTAACTGACCATGGCACACATTTCAAATATAAACCTTCTATGTAATGAACCACACTGTCCACAAATGTTCCAAGTCTCAATACCCATCGTCATTACTGACATCAGTATCATGTAAACTCACAATAAAGATGACTGGTTTTATCATTATTAATTAATTCACCAGTGATGCTTCAGTTAAAATATTTTTACATTTTATCCCGACCCATATTTTGGATTAGTAATTGATACCTGGTGTCCACCAAGGAATGCACTGGCGGGTAAGTATCTAGGTAAGCATATGGTAGTATAAGAAAATAACTGCAGATGCTGGTACAAATCGAAGGTATTTATTCACAAAATGCTGGAGTAACTCAGCAGGTCAGGCAGCATCTCGGGAGAGAACGAATGGACGACGTTTCTGAAGAAGGGCCTCGACCCGAAACGTCGCCCATTCCTTCTCTCCCGAGATGCTGCCTGACCTGCTAGGTAAGCATATGAATTAACCAAGGTAAGTAAGGCTGTGGACCAAATGCTGGTAACAAGATTAGTACAGCAGGGTACTTAATAGTTGGCAAGGACACGGTGAGCCAAAGGGCCTACATCTGTGCCGTATGACACCATCCCATGTGCGTGATTGCTTAGGTTTAGATTTATGGTCAAGTGTACCAAGGTGCAGTCTAAGGCCTTTGCTAAAGCATGCTGCCAATCAAATCAGATAATACCATACATAAATACAATCAAGTGAAACTCAAGTACAAAAGGCAAAGTGAAGAGAAAGATACAGAATATTGTATCTTTAAGTAGCAGCTCTCGAGAAAATGCCAATAAGCTTGCAATAAAGTAGGTTGGGAGAGCGAGTCTGTATGGAAGTCTGATAGAGGGGGAGAAGCTGATCCCGAGTTTGGTAATACATTCTTTCAAGTTTCTATATTTTCTTTCGTTTTATTTAGAGATACAGTGTGGAAACAGGCCCTTCGGCCAACCGAGTTTGCACCGATCAGCAATCTCCACACATTAACACCATCCTGCACACAAGGGACAATTTACATTTATACCAAGCCAATTAACCTGCAAACCTGTACATCTTTGGAGTGTGGGAGGAAACAGACCTCTTAGAAAACCTACGCAGTCACGGGGATAACGGACAAACGCCGCACAGACAGCACCCGTAGTCAGGATTGAACCCGGGTCTTTGCCGCTGTAAGGCAGAAGCGCTACCGCTGCGCCACCATGCCGCCCCTTGGCGGGAACAGGGGGATTGATCAGAGTGGGAAAGGTCTTTCTATTGGTTTCCAGTTTCTAATGGTGTTATCCTATGTAGAAATAATGCTAGCACCTCAATTGAAATTCACAACCAAGCATCCATTATTCCACACATGAATACTACTCGCATTTCAAAGTGACTTTACATGACATTATTGCCATCGGGTGTTCTAATGCTTGGGGCTTGGAACCTTTCTAAATTAATTTAAAATAGTTCAAATTGTACTTAGCTAATAAACAAATGATGATAATATATTAGGAAGTTTTATAGTTTCTAAACAAAATCCCTCTGCCAAAAACAAATTAAAAACGTCTCGCTAATTTAGTTATTACCTCCAGAAGTCCATTGTTGATAAATGCAGAGAGCACAAGTGCCAAATAGTTGTCCATTAAGTCAGGCCTAGAAAGGAGGATCGATAAACAATCATTTTACTTGACGCAAAGCCGTGAACAAGTCTGCCAACAACTCAAGTATTCCCTTCATACCTTACAGACAACACTGCAAAAGCAGTGTAACTTTGACTTATTTTACATGATGTGCCCAACGTACATCTTAAAAACAGAGCTGGAAATACTCGGGTCTGAAAGCGCGTGGCAAGAGAAACAAACTGCATATTTCAGGTCCTCAATCTTTCATGAGAACATTTAGATTTGTGGCTCTGATGGTAAATTACTGACCGGATAAATTCAGCTTCTCCGTCTGACACAGCACCTTATATTTTGCTTGGGCAGCTTGCAATGCAGCGGTATGAACGTTGATTTATCCAATTTCAAGTAACTCCTGCATTCCCTCCCCTCCCCCACCCAAATAGCACTACCAGTTCCACTGGTCACATCTATGTATCACACCCAGCCAACAATGGGCCATTATGGGCTCCAACTGTCCTGAGGTCATCTGTTGCTGGCTCTGATTTCTTCTTGCCTCCAGTCTATTTTCTTTCCCCCCTCCCCCTCCTCACCTCTAATTTCAGTCTGAAGGAGGGTTCCTACCAAAACGCCATCTATTCTTTTCCTCCATAGATGCTGCCTGATCCGCTGGTTTCCCGCAACATTTTGTGTCTACCTCCGTCTGTTCTGCTGGGAAGTTCCAGCATTTTCATTTTTTTATAATTTCTGATTCACAGTACCCGTATTATTTTACTTTGACATATCACAGCATACCTCAAGTACCGTACAACAATTATAGACTGCATCTCCCTATCACACACACACTGCACATTTATTCTACAAAACACATCTTATAAATGTCTCATGGGCCTCACATGGGGTACACTGCTTGGTAGGTTGGAGGAGTTCCCATACCAGACAATTCCTTTGTCACCTCCCCATGACGCACTTACAAGGTTACAATGATGTCCTTAAGCTTGAAGAAATGAGGCTACAATTGCATTTCCCAGTGGCTTCATCTATTTAATGGTAAAGTGTGAAGTGCCATGCAGTATACAATGCCAGCATTAAGAACCAAATGCTACCCAAAAAGAAAAGATTTCGATGATACTTTGGGATAAGTCCGTGAGACATGGGAGCAGAATTAGATCAATCGGCCCATTGAGTCCTCTCTGCCATTCAATCATGGGTGATCTATCATTCACGTGTAGGAAATAAATTGCAGATGCTGATTTAAATTGAAGATAGATACAAAAAGCTGGAGTAACTCAGCGGGTCAGGCAGCATCTCAGGAGAGAGGAATGGGTGACGTTTCAGGTCGAGACCCTTCTTCAGTCTCTGAAAACTTATTCCTTCTCTCCCGAGATGCTGCCTGACCCGCTGAGTTACACCAGCTTTTTGTGATCTATCATTCACTCTCAACCCCATTCTCCAGCCGTCCCGTAACCTTTGACACCTTTTTACTAATCACAAATCTCTCAATTTCTGCTTGACCCAATGACTTGGCATCCACAGGCACCTATTGAATCACTTGAACAACATGATAAAAAAAAGTTAAACACATAATTACTTAAAAAAACTATAATGTTCTTTGGCAAATAATTACACATGTGTTGTTTTAGTCTTCAACCTTAGTTGAGGCCACCCAAACTATTGCATTAATCACCGGGGAGTCATACCTGGATCGGGCTCGATGCGGGAGAATGGTTTTAGCTTCAGCTGCTACAAATCCATCCGAAAGACGCCAGGAATCCTGGAATCGGCTGGGATCTGAGGAAAAATAAATAAACAAGGCAATGCAAATAATCATTGAAACGGCAAAGGTGTATTCAACCCCACAAGCATGTACCCTCCCATTGTTCACGTAAGGTCTAATTAGGCACACTGGCATAATATCAAAGTCTGAACAGTTCCTCTAATCTGTTTCCAATGAAAGGTCTATGATCACAGATTTAAGGGAATTGGCAAATGACCCAGAGGCTACACGAGGAAACATTTTTCTAAATTGTGTATTACGATCTGATATGTACTGCTGAAAAGGGCAGTGGAAGTACATTCAACAGCGACGTCCTGAGTGAACTAGATAAATAGTTGGGTGGGGGGGGTAAAAAGTACAGGAATGGTGGGTGTGAGGTTTGAGACAAAGAGCTGCATTAAAAGCCGAATTACAAACGGCCAGCATTACACTAGGGACTCTGGGCTTTGTTTGGTTTTTGCACTATATCTTTTCTTTAAATAGAACTTCTATTTTCTTTGTTTATTATATTATCTATTGAGTACTGTGTTTTTCAAACTAGCCAAGCTGCTGCTGCAAGTAAGACTTTCATTGTTCCCTTTCGATACACAGGACAATAAAACACTCTTGAAAAGAATGAACACGTTCTCTGCGGCTTCATTCCGTGATCACAGCTGACATCATTATTTTGATCCTCGCCAGTGCCACTGACGTCATGCATTGTGGGGCTTTGATCTTCATCCGTCTTTTTTGGCAACAAGGCCTGCAGCGATTGGCGGCAAGTGTAATTGATGAACGCTGCCTGTAGGGGTCAGCAGTGATGAAGGATCCAACTGCACACACAATGTTTTTACAGCATTTCATGCACAAGGTAGATTTCTTCCTCACCCCTGCATTTAACCATTTGGGTCTTGATACATTTGCTTCCTCATTGTTGATAATGCATGGCGAGCAAAAGAGAATAAAATGCTCCCGTGCTGTATCTCTAACCTAAAATCATATATCTCTACACTTACTTCTCACCAGATCATTTAAGGATAGAAACAGGCACAAAGTGCCGGAATAACTCAGCGGGTTAGGCAGCATCTGTAAAGAATCTGGATAGACGCAAAGAAACAACCCGAAACGTCATCCATCCATTCTCCAGAGGTGCTGCTCGACCCACTGAGTTACTCCAGCACTCTGCAATTTAAAAAAAACAGAATCTGCGGTTCCTTGTTTCTATAATTAAGACTAGAATTGCGAGAGCAGATTGCTAGATTGCGTAGTTGACATTCCACCCACTTTTTGGATCATACTCCAGGATTCACTTCAAAGGATTGGAAGTTCATAAGTTGTTGTGTATAAGAATATGATATGCATATTGAATGACTTGCGCGATTGTACGCATGTGCGGGGGAGACTCAAGATGGTGATAACATGACAACAGCACGTTTAAATACTTGTGTGTTCCGAGTTTTATTCTGATTCCAGCTCAAATACATAACATAAGTTAAAGGAGCAGAATTAGTCCATTCGGCCCATCAAGTCTACTCTGCCATTCAATCATTGCTGATCTATATTTCCCTCTCAACCCCATTCTCCCACCTTTTCCCCATAACCCCATGACACCTATACCACTCAAGAATCTATCAATCTCCACCTTAAAAATATCTATTGACTTGGCCTCCACAGCTGTCTGTGGCAATGAATTCCACAGATTCGCCACCCTCTGACTAAAGAAATTTCTCCTCATCTCCTTCCTAAAGGTATGTTCTTTTATTATGAGGCTATGGCCTCTAGTTCTAGACTCTCCCACTAGTGGAAACATCCTCGCCACATCCACTCTATCCACTATTCAATAAGTTTTAATGAGGCCCCCCCCCCCATCCTTCTAAACTCCAGCGAGTACAGGCCCAGTGCCATCAAACGCTCCCCATACGTTAATTCAATCATCCCTGGGATTATTCTCATACACCTCCTCTGGACCCTTTCAAACGCCAGCACATCCTGCTCCAGAAATGGGGCCCAAGGATAAGTTCATCCCTAGTGGTATGTTATCTGAAATGGTGCTAACAATCTTGCTCAAGCTGATCTGAAACCACCCACAGAGAATACAGACATTACATTGTTTGTTGCGGTGGGGAGGGGGGAGGAAGTGATTTGTGGTGGTACAGACATACTGGGTTAAATGAGGACTCCCACGAAAGGTGATGCCAAGTCTGACGAAGGCAATTTATGAATTCAGTATTTCTACTAACTCAGAAAGGTACCAGCAGCCATTGAAGTTTCAAATTGGATAAGTAAAACCAGCTGTATATTTTTCAGTGTTAAAACACTTTTTGGACAAGATCACAAAAAAGGGTCATAGATTCATAGAGCATGAAAAGGCCATTTGGCTCAACTTGCCCGCACCGATCAACATGCCCCATCTATACCAGTCAAGGGGCTAGGATTTATTAACAATTTATTTTGCACATATTACAATATTCCCAATTCATTACATAAAAGGGTCTAAAATACAAAGCATTGGAGTAACTCAGACAGCATCTCTGGATCATGGATAGCTGATGTTTCAGGTTGGGACCCTTCTTCTGACTGAAGTGTTCCAACGGGTACCAAAGAAGGGTCCCAACCTAAACCCAAATGCCATCGTTACCACTCGAATAAAAGACATAGAATGTCAATGAATATCCTACATTTCTCAACAGGAAACCAATGTACAAAAGCATTCATAATCTCTGCCATCACACTGTGTAATTTAGTCTATCTGCATGATATAAAATATTGCAATCAGTGAACTAGTCAGTGATAAATTACATTTTCTGACAAGTAGAAAAACAAAATGTCCTGTCAGATGGCAGGTCTTAAAAAGGCTGGCGTTACACTGGTTTCCTAACATCCAGATCAACCATGCATGTCGTACATTGATCAGGTCAGGTAAAGAATGAGAGAAGTTTATTCATGTCCATCTTGCAGGATTATTTTTCCAATTTGCATGAACATAACCAGGAAGGCAAAGAAATGTTTTGCAACATGAACTGTGAGGAAGGAGAGTGGGCTCACAGCTTACCTAACCACCCACGTACCTCGGTGAACTGACAGGTAGAAAGCATGCTCACCCACCTACACTAAGCAGAGCTTCAGACAAATCCTGCGTATCCACAGGAATAGGTAGTCGAAAGATATCGTACAGCACCTCCAGCAGACCATGCTGTCAAAGTGAAGGGGGGGGGGAGGAAGAAAGCTTGTCAGTTTACAAAAGGTTTTTTTTTGCAAAGCTTTAGAATAATACAGATGAGCAGCACAGCAGAAGAGGCACATATAATAAAGCTATTTTATGCAGGCAACTCAAAGCTTAACTGTATAACCGTCAGGTTCACCAACAGCTGCTTTCCACAGAACTGAGGTTCTTGAACCAACCTGGACAACCCTGATCTTACCTAATCAACAAATTACTACGCGCTACCTCTTGCACTACTATCAATGTTATTTTCGAATTGATTTTGCACTAATGTCTTGTTTTTTTCTTTCTTTTGGAATTTTTAATGTAATTTATGTACAATTTGTTCGTGTGTTATCTGAGTGAATGACACAAGCAAGATTTTTCATTGTACCTATATTAATTGAATTGATTGAAAGATACAACATAGAAACAAGCCCTTCGGCCCACCGAGTCCCGTTCACACTAGATCCATGTTATCCTACTTTCTCATCCATTCCCTACATATTAGGGACAATTTACAGAGGCCAATTAACTCAAAAACCTGCACATCTTTGAGATGTGGGAGGAAACCAGAGCATCTAGAAGAAAACCAAGTGGTCACAGGAAGAACATGCAAGCTCCACACAGACAGCAGCCGAGGTCAGGATCAAATCCAGGTCCCTAGCGCCGTGATGCAGCAGCTCTACCCGCTGAACCCCATGGTATTTCAACTCTTGTATATGACAATAAACGGTGGTCACGGTGGCGCAGTGGTAGAGTTGTTGCCTTGCAGCAAATGCAGCGCCAGAGACCCGGGTTCGATCCCCACTACGCGTGCAGTCGGCACGGAGTTTGTACATTCTCCCCGTGACCTGCGTGGGTTTTCTCCGAGATCTTCGGTTTCCTCCCACACTCCAAAGACGCGCAGGTTCGTAGGTTAATCGGCTTGGTAAATGTAAAAATTGTCCCGTGCGTGTAGGATAGTTTTAATGTGTGGGGATCGCTGGTCGGCGCGGACCCGGTGAGCCAAAGGGCCTGTTTCCGCGCTGTATCTCGAAACTAAACTAAACTAAGAGAAGTGATCAAAAAAATCTAATGCCAGATCAATCTCCTTGACTCAAATCTTAAAGCCTTCTCAACACCAACCCACAAGACAACTTGCCAATCACTCCACAAATCCATTCACGTTGCCTAATAATGTATTCCATACTGTACCCACCCCTCACCTTTTTCTCCAAGTCCCAGTTAACATTGTCCATTGCATCCACTCTAGTGAATCCTCAGAGTAGCAACCATTACACAATATTCCAGTTGTGTTCTCACCAATGTGTTATAAAACTTACCAAGACCTGTCTGCACTTATACTCTGGCTAACGAAACCAAGCATTCCTTATGCCCTCCTCACCATTATATTGACCTGGGCTGCCACCTTCAGTAATTTTGAACATGCATACCAAGCTGACTCAATCCCTTTATTCCTCAATGCTCCCCATGCCCAAAGTATCCCGGGCCCAGAACATTAACTATTGACTATATGATGTATTAGACTTGATGTTGATTGACGGATAAATCTCATCCAGGAACAAAAAAACTTTAAATTACTGCATGGGATCTATTCATGCCCACAAGCACAGTGGTGCAGCTGGTAGGGCCGCTATCTCACAGCACCAGAGACCCAGGTTACATTCTAACCTTGGATGCTGTCTGTGTGGAGTTTGCATGTTCTCCCTGTGACCGCGTGGGTTTCCTCCAGGTGCTCTGGTTTCCAGGTGCAGGTTTGTAGTTTAATTTGTCTCTGTAATTGCTCCGAGTGGATGGAACTGGGTTAACATGTAACTAGTTTCACAGGTGATCGATGCTCGGTGGGCCGAAGGGCCCATTTCTAGTCAGCATTTCTAAACTAAACTGCTCTTCAGGTAGCAAAGTACAATAAAAGTAAAAGAAAACAACTTGCATTAAAGCACATGGTCAATTTAGCTTAGGCTTTCTTTCCAACATGTCTCCTGACTTGAAGGCAAGCAAACTAAGAGTTTTCTTGAGCTTCCCACGAGTCACTGCAGCTTTAAACATTAACACCATCAATTTCCACAACACTGGTGATCTGTTCCAAATGTGTCAGCAGCTGATTCGAGCAAATAACAAAATGTTTTTTGCAAGGGCAACAACTTAATCTGGTTTCCTTCAAAAAGAATACCTTGTCTTAGAATTACAGAATAGTTTAATGTGAGGAAGCCACTCAGCCCATCGTGCTTGTGCCAGACATTTGAAAGACGACTGTCCAATTGGTCTCCCTCCCCAACTCTTTCCCATGTGAGAACTAGACAATTGTATCAAATGCATTCGATGGTTAGAAGGTCGGCAGGTCTACATTACAGCAGTGACTAAATATATTTTCTGTCAGTAAAATAGTGATCAGAAACAGGAAGGAAATCAATATACTCTGCAGACCTTTCTTTAAATAAAAAATAAAACCAGGAAGTAACAAAGTAAAAATCAGTGACAAATGTTAGGTGCAGCAGGAATGGGGGGGGGGGGGGGGGGGACGACGACATTGGATTGTGTTCTTATCATCTCCGGAAAGATATCAGAAGCAAATCCCACTCAGGATATTAAGTCAATTCCATGTGCCTCCTGTCTTTATTGATATATGCGACTGAAGCTATCATCTTACCAGAGATGGCCCAAATCTGCAAATTTCAGGACCAAACTGGCCATTCATAACATTAAAGAGTGCTCAAGACTACTTTCAAACTGCAACTGGAGGCTTGAGCTATTCATAAAACCAACATGTCCAGAGATGAATTCAAATGCTAACAAATTCCCCTCAATTGCAGCATTTGAAGGGAGAATTAAAAACAATTACAAATAATGCGCATGTCTACAAAGAGGGGAAATGTGTGAAATCAGTACTCAGAGATAACAATGGAATCTTTTAAAGCATCCCTTACAATAAACTGCGATGGAAAGGTCACACAGTGTGCTTGCCACAAATGATGCTGCTAACATTCAAGTACGAGCACCTCAGTGCAAACATCAACCTACCCGTATTTCCATATTTGGTATACAAAGTATTCCTATCAAAGAATGGATGCCTGAGTTTCCTGGCCGACACAAATTTATAATTCCTGTAAACCAAAAAAAATAGGCACACAACATTAAAATCAGCACTAGTTATGGGCAAAAGCTTCATTCATCACACTTTCAAATTCAAATAATATTTTAAAATATTAAAATAATCATTAATAATATCCACCACGCAGTAATGCAAAGACAGAAAGCAAGTCGAGTGATACTGGTGTGAGAACGATGCTGCCTTGTCGGTGGTCCCAGTACATTTTAGCAGTGCTCTCCAGGTGTACTGTTCAGAGCATGGACTTTGGTGGGGAAGGGTGATTTTATTGTCATTTAAAATTATGTGGATGTTGCAAATTGAAATCCAAGAAACCTAAAAATGCTAGGCGGGTCAGGCAGCTTCTTTGGCCAGAAGCTGTCTGATCTATTAAGTTACCAACAGTTTCTGTTTTATTTTATCCGAAATAAATTTAGTCTTGGTTTAGTTAAACAAAATTTAGTTTCTAATTTTCTAATTTCTAATTTGCTCATTCTCTTAATTTTGTAGTTTTAGCTTGCATTGATATAAACCAGATAATTCACAGGTAATTGGGTAACCCATTGGAACTGGTTAATTGAAGCCAGTTGACTACAACTAACTTCCACTTGTTACCTGGAAAGATATATGTGGGCGTAGAAAAGAACTGCAGATGCTGGTTCAAATCGAAGGTAGACACAAAATGCTGCAGTAACTCAGCAGATCGGGCAGCATCTTTGGAGAGAAGGAATGGGTGACGATTCAGGTCGAGACCCTACTTCAGACAAAGATATATGTGGGGTTCCAGCAAAAGAGCAGTGTCTTCTGAATGCAGTGTGAACTTTGGGAAGTAATTTTAATTGCACTTTAAACACTTATTGGTTTAATTTTGTATTCACTAGGCCCTATAGTTTTAAATTCCAGTGATATAAACTGCTCTTTAGACCAGTCAATGCTGTTTTTGTAGACAGAAATGTGCCAGTTTGAATATCATTTCTTGCTGTCAGTGTCCACAATGGGTCATCACCGTATACGATGTTTAAGGGCCAAACTGCCGAAATTAATAAAAAAAAATTTAAGCTGTAGTTTAAAAAAATATTACAATGCAATAAAGCTGAAAATCTAGTGTTTAACTGTTCAGAGGTGCCAGAAGAGATTGGAGCTAGCAGAATAATTAACATTGAACTAGTTGCAAATGGTATATTTGGCCACTCTGTCACCATTGTGATCATTATAGCAAGAGACCCTTCCACATTACATTAATCCCCCTCAAAATAATCAGGGAGGAGTAATAAATCCTACCTCACATGGCTTTCCAAGTTTCTAAGCCAAATATAATGAAGCCTTTGTCATTACTTGCATGCCACAGTAAATCATACCTGCCCAGGATCGGAAGGCTGCTACTATTGCCATTTTGCTGGCTAATAACCGTGCTTCTCTGTCCTCTCTGCATGAAATAAAGGAAATGCACAATTACACCCTGAACGCAACTACATTCAGCTCATTCCATAGAACATACAACAGCTTAGCACAGGAACAGGTCCTTCAGCCTACAGGGTCTTTGCTAAACGCCTTGCCAAGGTAAAATGTATAAACAAGGTACGACAGATAGCACGGTGGCGCAGCGGTCGGGTTGCTGCCTTACAGCGCTGGCAGCGCCAGAGTCCCGGGTTCCATCCCAACTACGGGTGCTGTCTGTACGGAGTTTGTACATTCTCCCCGTGACCGGGGTAGGTTTTCTTCGAGATCTTCAGTTTTCTCCCACACTCCAAAGATGTACAGGTTAGTATAAGTGTAAATTGTCCCTAATGTATGTAGGATAATGTTAATGTGCTGGGATCGCTGATCGATGTGGACTCGGGGGGCCGAAGGGCCTGTTTTGGCACTGTATCTCTAAACTAAACTAAAACTAAGATGCTGGTCTCCAAAAAATCAGGGACAGAGTGCTGGTATAACTCTGCGGGTCAGGTTTCTAGAGGAATGGATGGATGACGGTTTGGGACCCATCTTCAGACTAATTCCCTCTGCCTGCATGTGATCCCCAGCATATCCATGTGCCTATCCAAAAGCCTCTTAAATGCCACTATCATATCTGCTTTCACCACCACCCCAGGCAATGCACTCTAGGCATCCACCACCCTCTATTTAAAAAAGAAAATCCGCATACATCTCCTTTAAACTTTGCCCCTTATGTTAAAGCTATGCCCTCTAGTCTTTGACATTTCCATGCTGTATTGCCACGCATGTATATCCTTAGCAGAGTGCTGGAGGTTCAGGCAGCATCTGTGGAGGGAATAGGCCAATGATACTTTGGGCTGGAATCCCATCTTTAGGGGATGCTGACTTTAAATGTCATCTGTCCATTCCCTCCACAGATACTGCCTGACCTGCTGAGATCCTCCAGCAGCGTCTCAAGGTTTCAGCATTTACAGTTCATTGCGTGTCCACACGTACATCTTTATTGGACTGAGGTACCAGAGGCTCTAAACTTCGTGATATTGTACCATATTGCTCTTCTTCCTACGTCGGTACAGATCAAGAGACCATAGTATTTACCTGCTGGTGCAGCTACAGCTGAGTTTCAGTCATGTCGATAAAGGATACACACATTAATTGTGAATCACTGGTCAATGGGCAGTAATAGATCCCCAGCCCAATTTGAGTGATTAAGGTGGTGTTTGGCATGCTTGCCTTCATTGGCTTTGTGTACCTTCATGCTACAACTGTACAAGACAATGGTAAGACCAAATTTTGAGTACTGAAGAATGAAGGCTGAAGAAGGGTCTCGACCCGAAACGTCACCCATTCCTTCTCTCCTGAGATGCTGCCTGACCCGCTGAGTTACTGCAGCATTTTGTGTCTACCTTCAATTTAAACCAGCATCTGCAGGTTTTTTCCCCTACACATTTAAGGATATTATGAGGTTTGGAAAGTTTGAATTATATGAAGAGGCTGGATAAGATGCGTTTTTTAAAATCACTGGAGCGTGAGAGATTGAAGTGACCTTAAGGGTTCCCAAAATCATGAGGGGCATAGAGTGAATAACCACAGATTTTTCCCCTGGATAGTTGAGTCAAAAGCTAGAGGGCATGTGTTTAAGATGAGAGGGGTAAGATTTAAAAGCAATCCCAAAGGTAACGTCCTCCACTCATGATGGTGAAGCATATGTGGAAAGAGCTGCCAGAGGAAGTGGTAGAGATGGGTGCAACTAAAAGACACCTGGATAGGAAAAGTTGGAAGGTGTATGAATCAGGCACAGGCAAGTGGGACTAGCTCTGTTAGGCAACGATCAAGTTGGACCAAAAGCCTTGTTTCCATGCTGCGTAGCTCTCCAATTCTACCATCTTTCCATTCAATATATTATCCCAGTCCTTGCTAGATAATTCCACTTTTATAACTTGGTAACTCTCTTTACTTCACTTTGAAACAAGGTTTCAGATTTAGGTCTGAATATGATCACTCTTCCGAGAGAATCCGCAAGAATAAAATGATTAGCTATCCCTGTTCCATAATGCATGACCAGATATCAGATTGGTTTCATAATGTATTGTGCTGAGAATCTGTCTCAAATAGATTATGAACATCCTTAGTTATAGTTATGCCCATTTAATTTATCTATTGTACAAGATTGAAGACTAGTCATACAATTATCACAGTACATTTTCTGCAAATCCCCATTACGTGTTTAATATGCTTTCCTATGAAATAGCTTTTACAATTCTCACTTAAGGGAAAGCCACCTCTTTTTGATAAACTGCTTCTCTCTTCCAGAATAGTTATTCACTCAAATTTCTATTGAGAATTATATATTACTGCATTTGAAATAAATTCAAGGAGGAAACTTACTTAAGTTGTCCCTCTGCAGTGTCTGGATTATGTCTGTAGTGAAAATCCGTGTATGGCGCTAGAATTTGCTGCAAGACAAATATATTATTGCAATAATCAGAACTTCAGAACTTTACATTTATACAAATATATAACGACACATATGTAACTATAACACACACATACAAAATCCGAGGAAGGGTCCTGAACTCAAACGTCATTTGTCCTTTCTCTCCATAGCCTGACCTGCTGAGTTCCTTCAGCACTTTGAGCTTTGCTCAAGACTCTAGCATCTGCAGTTTCTTGTGACTTTCTACATAATATATTTATACAATTAAAAACAAAATTTAAAAAAATGCTAGAAAGATTTAGCTGGTCAGGCAGTATCTGTGGAAACAGTACTAATGTTTCAGGTTGAAGACCCAAATTCAAAAAGACCTGAAGCTAGAATTCAAAGGAAAGTAAACAGAGAGAAAGATCATCAGAAGAAATTTCAGAACTTCAATTTACTCAGTGGGAAGACAAACCCCCCAACACATTCTCTGAACATCAACTCATCCCTGTCAGTAGTAAAACAATTTGGAAAACTGCTTTTACGGATAATCAGTTTTTCATCTAAATGTTAGCAAAACTCAAACTCACATTTCCCATATGTAGCAAAAGTTTTCCTCCCACAGAAATGTAGAATTTATTTTTGTTTTTACTTTCACTTTTTGTCTTAAGGTTATCATATCCAAGTACCTGGTCATATCCAAGTACCTAGAACATAGAACAGTACAGCGCTGGAAAAGGCTCTTTGGCCCACAATGTCTGTGCCAAACATGATTCCAAGTTAAACTAATCTCCTCTGCTTGCATGTGATCCATATTCCTCCATATCCAAGTGAAATACCTTTTCTCTTCCGAGCAACTACATAATGTCATCACAGGATTAATTAATTAAATTTAACTACAGGAGCACCAGTTTTAACAAACTGATCCAGGGCTCCTTGCTTGCTAGCTACACTGTAAAGGTGGATATAATCGTACAGTGCCCTCCATAATGTTTGGGATAAAGACCCATCATTTATTTATTTGCCTCTGTACTCCACAATTTGGGATTTGTAATAGAAAAAAAAAAATCACATGTGGTTAAAATGCACATTGTCAGATTTTAATAAAGGCCATTTTTATACATTTTGGTTTCACCATGTAGAAATTACAGCAGTGTTTATACATAGTCCCCCCATTTCAGGGCACCATAATGTTTGGGACACAGCAATGTCATGCAAATGAAAGTAGTCGTTTTTAGTATTTTGTTGCATATCCTTTGCATGCATTGACTGCTTGAAGTCTGTGATTCATGGACATCACCAGTTGCTGGGTGTCTTCTCTGGTGATGCTCTGCCAGGCCTGTATTGCTGCCATCTTTAACTTATGCTTGTTTTGGGGGCTAGTCCCCTTCAGTTTTCTCTTCAGCATATAAAAGGCATGCTCAATTGGGTTCAGATCGGGTGATTGACTTGGCCACTCAAGAATTGACCATTTTTTAGCTTTGAAAAACTCCTTTGTTGCTTTAGCAGTATGTCTGGGATCATTGTCTTGCTGTAGAATGAACCGCCAGCCAATGAGTTTTGAGGCATTTGTTTGAACTTGAGCAGATAGGATGTGTCTATACACTTCAGAATTCATTATGCTACTACCATCAGCAGTTGTATCATCAATGAAGATAAGTGAGCCAGTACCTTCAGCAACCATATATGCCCAGGCCATAACACCCCCACCACCATGAGGTATGCTTCAGTCTGAAGAAGGGTCTCGACCCAAAACGTCACCCATTCCTTCTCTCCCGAGACGCTGCCTGACCTGCTGAGTTACTCCAGCATTTTGTGAATAAATACCTTTGGTATGCTTTAGATCTTGGGCAGTTCCTTCTCTCCTCCATTCTCTGCTCTTGCCATCACTCTGATATAAGTTAATCTTCGTCTCATCTGTCCACAAGATCTTTTTCCAGAACTGTGGTTGCTCTTTTAAGTATTTCTTGGCAAACTGTAACCTGGTCATCCAATTTTTTGCAGCTAACCAGTGGTTTGCATCTTGCAGTGTAGCCTCTGTTTTCTGTTCATGAAGTCTTCTGCGGACAGTGGTCATTGACAAATCCACACCTGACTCCTGAAGAGCGTTTCTGACCTGGACAGGTGTTTGGGGAATTTTCTTTATTATAGAGAGAATTCTTCTGTCATCAGCTGTGGAGGTCTTCCTTGGCCTGCCAGTCCCTTTGCGATTAGTAAGCTCACCTGTGCTCTCTTTCTTCTTAATGATGTTCCAAACAGTTGATTTTGGTAAGCCTGTTTGGTAACTAGGTTAATTCCCGGAATGGCGGGACTGTCGTATGTTGAAAGGCTGGAGCGATTGGGCTTGTATACACTGGAATTTAGAAGGATGAGGGGGGATCTTATTGAAACATATAAGATAATTAGGGGATTGGACACATTAGAGGCAGGAAACATGTTCCCAATGTTGGGGGAGTCCAGAACAAGGGGCCACAGTTTAAGAATAAGGGGTAGGCCATTTAGAACGGAGATGAGGAAGAACTTTTTCAGTCAGAGAGTGGTGAAGGTGTGGAATTCTCTGCCTCAGAAGGCAGTGGAGGCCAGTTCGTTGGATGCTTTCAAGAGAGAGCTGGATAGAGCTCTTAAGGATAGCGGAGTGAGGGGGTATGGGGAGAAGGCAGGAACGGGGTACTGATTGAGAGTGATCAGCCATGATCGCATTGAATGGCGGTGCTGGCTCGAAGGGCTGAATGGCCTACTCCTGCACCTATTGTCTATTGTCTATTGTTTGGCTGGTGTCTTTAACAGTTTTATTCTTGGTTCTCAGTCTCATAATGACTTATTTGACTTTCGTTGGCACAACTATAATCCTCATGTTGATAAACAGCAATAAAAGTTTCCAAAGGTGATGGAAAGGCTGGAGGAAAGACTTGGTGCTGAGAGCTCTCTTACACCTGCATGAAGGAGGCAATTAAACACACCTGAGCAATTACAAACACCTGTGAGGCCATGTGTCCCAAACATTGTGGTGCCCTGAAATGGGGGGGGGACTATGTATAAACACAGCTGTAATTTCTACATGGTGAAATCAAAATGTGTAAAAATGGTCTTTATTAAAATCTGACAATGTACACTTTAACCACATGTGATTTTTTCTATTATAAATTTCAAATTGTGGAGTACAGAGGCAAATAAATAAATGATGGGTCTTTGTCCCAAACATTATGGAGGGCACGGTATATAAAATTATGAGAGGCATAGATAGGGTAGACAGTCAGAACCTTTGTCACCCAGGGTGGAAATGTCCTACAATAGAGGACATAGCTATAAGGCGAAAAAGGGAAACGTTTAATGAAGATGTGCCGGGTAAGCTTTTAAACAAGGAGGTTGGTTGGGGCCTGGAACGCACTGGAGGCAGATACGAGTGTGACATTTAAAAGACTTTTAGATAGGCACATGGAAGTGCAAGGAATAGAAGGCTACGGATAATGTAGGCAGATGAGAACAATCATGTTCGGTGTAAGGCAGTGGAGGCCAATTCTCTGAATGCATTCAAGAGAGAACTAGATAGAGCTCTTAAGGATAGCGGAGTCAGGGGGTATGGGGAGAAGGCAGGAACGGGGTACTGATTGAGAATGATCAGCCATGATCACATTGAATGGCGGTGCTGGCTCGAAGGGCCGAATGGCCTCCTCCTGCACCTATTGTCTATTGTCTATAAACATTGTGGTTCCTGTGCTGCACTGTTCTATGCTCTAAAGGGTTTGTTCAGGTGGGATTATTGTGCCACAAAGTACACCGGAGGGCAATCATATTCATAACTGAAAGCTCCAGTGCTCATACCTCTAGTTCCACGTCGTTTCGAATGTACTTCCGTGTCTTTGGGTGATTTAGCAGGTGAAGAATGGTGGTGATGAGCGCCTCGTTTATCCGATTCAATTGACAGTCGATTACATTCTTCAGAATGGTACTGAGACCTCCACGGATGGCCACCACCTCAGGATTCTGAAGTACTGATAAAATAAATTAGTCCAACGTTTACACAAAGGAAATGGTGATCTAGAGATCTAGGCTAATGATTTGGTGTCAGTAAATCCAATCAATTAAGCTATGGGTTGTCATCATGTCCTTCAGGGAAGGACATCTGTTTGTGTGCAAATCGTCCATCTATACAATTCAGATTTCCACCAGCATTCACAGCGTGGAAACAGTCCCTTCGGCCCACCTTGCCCACACCAGCCAACATGTCCCAGCTACATTAGTCCCACCTGCTAGCCTTTGGTCCATATCCCTTCAAACCTGTCCTATCTACGTACCTGTCTAACTGTTACTTAAATGTTGGGATAGACCCAACCTCAACTACTTCCTCTGGCAGCTTGTTCCACACACCCACCACCCTTTGTATGAAAAAGTTACCCCTCAGATCCCTATTAAATCTTTTCCCCTTTACCTTAAACCTATGTCCTCTGGTCCTCGATTCACCTACTCTGGGCAAGAGACGCTGTGCATCTACCCGATCTATTCCTCTCATGATTTTATAGACTTCAGATGTGAGGTGGATCACAAAGCTACACATTTTCTGACTGGTAATAGGCAGAAGAGTAGTAAATTGTAGGTAGACACAAAATGCTGGAATAACTCAACGGGTCAGGCAGCATCTCGGGAGAGAAGGAATGGGTAAATGGGTAAAAAAGTAGTAAATTCTATCTTGGTTAAGGAGCCTATTGGCAATTTAAATGCCATTGGTGCACCATCTCTTCTTCTGTACAGTGGGCTTGAACGTGGAACCTTTAGGTTTAGATTGATCTGGTGGCAAGCCCAATGCTTTAAAACTGATGTCCCAGGACAGGATTCTGAAGATGAATGAATGCCAGATAGGAAATGGTTTAGCCCACTTACCTAGCTCACAGAGGATGGCCAGACAAGCTCGGACCATGCGATCACGTTCTTGGAGACCATCATTTCCAACAGCAATCAAGGAATTTGTGATAGAGCTGGGAAATAGCGCAGCATTCACAGTGATCATCTGTGGAAAAAAATAAACATATTAACACCCAAGCTCCAAACAGCACAGACAGGAGTTGACTGCTGGAGCAAACCATATCCAATCTTTCTGCCCTATTAGTTTGTCATGACCTCTTCAAATAGTTAGGTTTTCTCTTAAGGGCAACAAAGCATGCTGCCCAATTAATGTAGAAAGACATTTCTCTTCACCTCTCTCCTTGTGGTATCAAATTTATAGTAAGACCCCCTACATTAATTCTACTCCATCTAGCTTTCAGCAAGTCCCTGTGAAAATGTCCTCAGCCCTCATCTTGACTAGCAAGGGTATCAGGGGTTATGGGGCAAAGGCAGTTTCCATCTCAATGGGGTTGAGATTGGAAGATAGATCAGCCTTGATTGAATGGCAGAGTACATTGGATGGACCGAATGGCCTAATTGGACTTCAAGATTAAGCTCCCTGCTTAAATTCTAATCTTGTGTTCATAAACAGAATAAACGTGGGCCCAGCAGTCAAGCCTACGGCTCAGATATTGTTCAAATCCTATGGCTCAACACTTCCAGCCCTTCGCAATATTAACCAATACACATTTGTTGGTCAATGTTTTTAACAGTGACCTACATTTCTCTTCATAAGCTTTGAACTATTTGTCAAACATGTTGAGAAAACAAGTAATAGCATTCCATTCATCTTTCAGTTTGGCTGGTTTTTAATTTATTCAGCCTCAGAAAGGGAACATAGTTAGAAACCCCTGAGGAATCTCAACTACTAAAAGTTCCTTGATAGAAAATTAATACGTGCGCACTTAGAATGAGGACACAAATGGGTCCACCTGATACACTCCACAAATACAAGCCTGCCAAAACTCTCAAAAAGAACAGCCATCGAAGGAAGGCAATGAATGGTCATTCGTCCTTCTCCCCGCTCCCGTCCGGCAGAAGGTACAGAAGCTTGAAAGCGCGCACCGCCAGACTCAGGAACAGATTCTTCCCCTCTGTTATCAGGCCTCTGAACGGTCCTTCCATAAGCTAGGGTACTGTCTGATTCATCTCTACCCCATTGCGGACATTGGACTTTGGAACAAATGCCGAGAGCTATATTCTGTATCTATAGCTTCCCCTTTGCTCTACCTATTGTACTTGAGGTTGGTTTGTATAGTGTTATTGACCTGATCGGATAGCATGCAGAACAAATCTTTTCATTGTACTTTGGTGTAATAAACCTAAACATAAAATAGAATATGTCAAGTTTGATATATTCTTCACACTTTCAAGATGTCACTATGAACAGGTGAAGAGGGCAAAACAAAATGTTGATTTAATTTTCCAAATACAAGTTCAGCAATATTTGAAAATATACAATTTTACTCTTTACTTTTTCATCCTGCTAACTTCACCCAATAATTCTATGCAAATGGAGAAGCTAATCGAAGATCTGTGTACGGAAGGGACTTTATTCAACATCAAACCCATGCAGAACTTGTTCTGGAAGTTTTGATGATCAATAAGAAAAAAACAACATTTTAATACACCCACGCTCGTAAAATTTATTGAAGCGATTTACATACATGTTGAGTCATAACACCGAGCAGGGGAATTCCTGGTATACACAAACAAGTCCACAGGGTTGCCATTACCTTTTTGATATGTTAAGCAGTTGTAATAGGCAAATGTTAAAGTTTCACTGTTTTGAGTCAAAACCTTAGAGCACAGAAACAGTGCATTTAGCCCAACTCATTCATGCCAACAAAATTGTTTAAGCAGGCTAGTCCCCTTCTTGTCTGCACCTGCCTCACACTGCTCCAAACCAGGTTCTGACCTGAAATGTTCCGACAGTCCATTCCCTGCATAGATGCTGCCTGGCCCGCTGAGTTGCTCCAGCGCTTTATGGCTTATTTACCTGTTCATGTAGCTGTCAAAGTGTCTTGTAAATGTTATAATTGTACCAGCCTCTCCCACCTCCTCTGGCAGCTCGTTCCATGCATGCACTTTCCCGTATGAAAAATTTGCACCTCAGGTCCCAAAAAGACACCTTAAACATATGATGTTTAGTTTTCAATTCCCCTACCCTGAGGAAAACGTATCCCTAATGAAGTTTATCCCTAATTTTGCTATATCCCTAATGAAGTTTATTGGCCAAGTATGCACACATACAAGGATTCATTCTTCAACCTTCTAAACTCCAGGGAAAAATCAACACAGACTATCCAGCCTCTCATAGCTCAAACGATCCAGACCCAGTAACATCCAGATAAAGCCTGTCCCAGTTTGTTCCACCAAAATGCAAAACAACGCGTTTATCCAACTTAAACCCTATCTGCAATTTCTCTGTCCATTCACCCAGTGCAGAAGGCTGAAGGGTGACCTGTGGCCTCACAATTTCTCCCCTAGGTTACCACAGCGTCTTAGGAAACACGAACAGGTCCCAGGGATTTAGCTACCTTTATGCATTTTAGGACCTCCAGCACCACCTCCTCTGTAATGTGGCCTCTCTCTAAGACATTACTATTAATTTCCACAAGGTCCCTAGAAACCATGTCTTTCTCCCCTGTAAATACCAGAGGAGAATTCCCAGGTGGTGATGATTCAGCATACAAGTGGGAGAGAGCATCTGGTTGAATAGTGGCACAACAACAAATGTCTCGCTGAACGTCAACAAAACCAAGAAACTAACCATCGACTTCGGAAAGGAAGTCAAGAGAACATGCTCCAGTTTTCAATCATGCTCAGCAGTGGAGAGAAAAAGCTGCTTCAAATTTCTGGGCATTAACACCTCAGAGGATCTGTCCTGGGCCCTGCACATATGTGTAATCATGAAGGTGGCGTGCCAGCACATCTACCTTCTTGGAAGTTTGAAGAGCTTCTTTAGAAGTAGTGAGGTCATGTTGCGGTTGTTTAAGACGTTGGCGAGACTGCATTTAGAATATTGTGTTCAGTTCTGGGCACCCTGTTGTAGGAAACATATTGTCAAGCTTGAAAGGGTGCAGAGAAGAGTTACGAGGATGTTGCCAGGACTAGAGGGCGTGAGCTATAGGGAGAGGTTGAGTAGGCTGGCTCTCTATTCCTTGAAGCGCAGGAGGATAAGAGGTGATCTTATGGAGGTGCATAAGATCATGAGAGGAATAGATCAGGTAGATGCACAGAGTCTCTTGCCCAGAGTAGGGGAATCGAGGACCAGAGGATATAGGTTCAAGGTGCAGGGGAAAAGATTTAATAGGAATCTGAGGGGTAACTTTTTCACACAAATGGTGTGAATGTATGGAACAAGCTGCCAGAGGAGGTAGTTGAGGCTACGACTATCCCAACAGGTACATGGATAGGACAGGTTTGGAGGGATATGGACCAAGCGCAGGCAGGTGGAACTAGTGTAGTTGGGACATGTTGGCCAGTGTGGGCAAGTTAGGCCGAAGGGCCTGTTTCCACACAATACAATACAATATATCTTTATTGTCACTGTACAGGGTACAACGAGATTGGGAATGCACCTCCCATACGATGCAATAAATTAATTAGCTAGTCAGTATTAATTTAAACAACCCAATGAGACAAATTAGAACAGTTTTAAAACAGAATAAAGTGCAAGTAGATCTGTGTCGGTTCACTGTATCACTCTATGACTCTATGTCTCTTCTGCATGTCACTGAACAATCAAACTAAGTTAAAAGAAACGCAAGAGGCTGCAGGAAACGGCAGACTCAACCTGGTCCACCACAAGTATTGACCTCCCCACTACCAAAAGCATCTACATTTCTCACGGAGGAGGCATCTATCAAAGATCCCAAATCGGCAGTGCCCTCTTCTCGCTGCTACTGTCCAGCAGGAGGTACAGAAGCCGGACGTCCCACACCACCCGATTCAGGGACAGCTACCATGTTTCATAAACAGACATACACAACCCATTCATCCCTTCCCACCCAAACCACCGCCTCCCCAGGGACTTTCTCTAAAACCACAGGAGATACACCTGTCCTAATACCTCCTCCCTTGACTTCATCCAGGGTCTCTGACAATCCTTTCTGGTGAGGCAGAGATTTACTTGCACCTCCTCCAACCATATCTACTGTTCCTGGTATGTACTCCAATATATCGGCAAGACCAAGTGCAGAGTTGGCAATCGTTTCGTGAACACTTACGCTCAGTCCACCTTGACCTATGCGATCTCCTGGTTTCCAAACATTTTAACTCCCCTTCCCATGCTGACCTTTCTGTCCTGGGCCTTCTCCACTGTCAGAGTGAGGCCACACACAAATTTGAGGAACAGCACCTCATATTTCCCTTGAGCAACTTAGTGGTATAAATGTTGATTTTTCTAATTTCAAGTAACTCCTGCTTTCCTCCCCAGCTTCCTCCCTCTCCCACCCTAGTCATCCTATCAGTTCCACTGTTCACATCCTTGTAGCCGTGTCGTTATCACATCTTCCCAGGCCAACAATGGGCCATTATGGACTCCATCCTTCCTGAGGTCATCTGTTGCCGGCCCATGTTTTGTCCTGGCTTTCCCTTTCTTTCAATCTGAAGAAGATTCCGATCGAAATGTCACCTATTCCTTTTCCCCAGAGACGTTGTCTGACCCACTGAGTTACTCCAGCAGTTTGTACCTATCTTCTACACAACCCTATTCCTACTTCAGAATTTGAACATTATAGACCATCGTCTTAATGGACCATTTGCATTGTTTTCCCATTGCATTTTCCATTAAGGTCTTATTGTTGCATAGTCTTTTTCTTTTCACTGACTTGCGGAATTTCTTCAATTTGTGTACATTTATGTTTTTGTGTTGTCTGAGTCTGTGCACCCATGACAAACTCAACTTGATATATTCATTGGTGGGAAATCTAATGCATATAGCCACACTTTTCTAATGAAAACCGCATAACAGGAAGTCCAGTCAAATCAGGATACCTTTGTCACACAAAACAAGATCCTCAGGCAAACCTCAACCCAATTTATTTTCTCACCTCAATTACGTTGTCTACGGAGGAGCATGCAGAAAGTCCAATGTAACCTGTGGTCACTTCACTCAAAATTGCATAAACAAAACAAGCAGAAGCAGAGTGCTAATCACCCGGAGCAACCAACTCAGAATGAAAGAAAAAGAGCAACTGGATCCCAATGCTCAGAGGAAGGAGAGCAAGAGGGCCAGAACTGCAAAAGGCAAGTGCAGGGCAGATGGAAGAAAATAAGATCCTTCAAGTCTGTAATGTCCTAGATTCACCAATAAATAATTCATTGTGTGTTGCGTGCTAAGTATGCAAACACATCACAAGGTTAATCCCTTGGATGGAGGGACTGTCATATGAAGAAAGATTGGAAAGTCTAGGCTTGTACTCACTGGAGTATAGAAGGATGAGAGGGGATCTTATAGAGACGTATAAAATCATAAAAGGACTAGACAAGCCAGATGCAGGAAAAATGTTCCCAATGTTAGGGGAGTCTAGAACCAGGGGACGCAGTCTAAGCATAAAGAGGAGGCCATTTAAAACTGAGGTGAGAAGCAACTTTTCCACCCAGAGAGTTGTGAATTTGTGGAATTCACTGCCACAGAAGGCAGTGGAGGCCAATTCACTGGATGAATTTCAAAGAGAGTTAGATAGAGCTCTAGGGGCTAGTGGAATCAAGGGATAGGGAGAGAAGGCAGGCAGGCACAGGTTACTGTTTGTACATGATCACAATGAATGGCGGTGATGGCTCGAAGGGCCAAATGGCCTCCTCCTGCACCTATTTTCTATGTTTCTGTTAACCAAGCTGCACACAGGATACTGACTAATAGTTTATTATTGTCACACTGAGATAGAGTGAGATATTGTAGAGCTTGATCTAAAACGTTAACTAGTCTCTTTTACACATACTTTTTGACCAGCTGAATGCTTTTCAGATATCCAGCATTTTTATATGAATGAAAGGCCAGCCAGTGTTGCTTCAGGGTAAAATTGTATGGGAATTAGAGCCATAGCATTTTTTAGTCTACAGTCAATCTACATTTTTTTTTAAAACAGTCTACTTGACAGCTCCAAATACTGAAGCAGTCCTTGAATCCTGAACCAGCCAAATAGAGTGCTGGATGAACACAGCCTGTCAGGCAGCATCTCTGGAGGGAACTGGACAATCTATGTTTCGGGTTGGCACCCTTATTAAGACGAAGTCTGAGGAGGACTTGGACCCAAAATTCCATCTGTCCATTTCCCTCCACAGACGCCGCCTGACCTGCTGTGTTCATCCAGCTTGTTGTTTTTTTACTCAAACTTTCAGTATCTGCAGTCTTGTCGCCTTGAGGGCTGAATCTTTTGGCAGAGGCAAGAGCACTATCACTGGTCTAATCTAATACCAGATGTCTATCAGGACCGATTAGATTAGAGTCCCCAAAAGTAGGAATTAAAGGAAATCAGTATTAGTTTAAAAAGTGTTGGAGAAAATAATGGGCCTGAAAGTTGCCGAATCCCCAGGTTATGATCTTCTGCATCAGAGAACTGAAAGTTGTAAACTCTGGAGATTATGGAACAGACCATGCAGGTTGGAGAGTGGTAACCCTCACAATTAAAAAAAGAAAGGAAATGGGGAATTACAGAGAAGTTAAGCAAACATCAGTAATAGGTAAAATAGACTCAATATGTTGGAGTAAATCAGCGGGACAGGCAGTATCTCTGTAGAGAAGAAATGGGTGACATTTCGGGTCGAGACCCTTCTTCAGGCTGAAAGTCAGAGGACATGGAAACTAGACATTTGGGACGGGCAAGGTGTGAAAACGACAGATCAAAGCAGATAGTGATCAAGGAAATGTAGACGGATTCATTGTTGGCTATGGGGAAGGTGACAACGAGGCATACAAACTGTAAAATGAATCAGGAGGGCAGTGAAACTAGTCGGAGAACTAGGGTGGGGGAGGGACAGAGAGAGAGAGAGAGGGAAAGCAAGGGTTACTTGAAGTTAGAGAAGTCAATATTCATACTGTATTCCTTCTCTCCTGAGATGTTGCCTGACCTGCTGAGTTACTCCAGCATTTTGTGAAATAAATATCTTCGATCTGCAGTTATTTTCTTACACTTCATACTGTATTCATGCAGTAAGCTGCCCAAGCAAAATATGAAGCGCTTCTACTCCAATTTGTGCTGGGCCTCACTCTGACAGTGGAGGCGGCCCAGGACAGAATGGAAGGGGGAGTTAAAGTGTTTAGCAACCGGGAGATCAGGTAGGTTTAGGCGGACTGAGCAGAGGTATTCAGCAAAACGATCGCCGAGCCGGCACTTGGTTTCGCCGATAGATAGGAGTCCTGGAACAGCGAATACTCAAATGTTGGTATTTGAGCTTGCATTGTTTGGAGTTGTTAGTATTATTTGTCCATTGTACTACCACTCTTAAGTAGTTGTATCTGGAAGATCTGATTTCAATACAATCGGGGCATTCAGAGGCAGTGACTTTCGTGCTTGGCTAGTTGGGCAAACCCAGTCACCATTCCAAAAGCTCACCAGTCACAAAATAAAATGCTTAGCAACTGGGAGATCGCGCAGGCCGAGGCAGACTTGGGGAAATGCTGACCTACTTTTAAAAACTTGGCAAAAGGACATTTAGGAAATATTAAGAGATTTTGATATGGACGCCAATATGGATTTATGAAAGGGAAAGATGAGTTTGAGAAACATATTTGAGATCTTTAAGAATCTTGCTAGTAGAATGGACAAGGAAGAAGCAGTGAATGTGGTGTACTTGGATTATTAGAAGATCTTTGATGAAGTCCAATAAAAACAATTAGCATGCAAAACTAAAGCACATGGTATAGATTGAAAATAGTCGGAATAAATTAGTCTTTTTTTCAGTGTGACAAGTATTAAATTAGTGGATGCCGTAGGGATCAGTGCTCTCCATTGTATGTCTTGAGTGAGGGAAATGAATGTACTATTTCTAATTATGTTGAGGGCAAAAAACTGGGTGGGACTGAGAATTGTGAAGAGGATGCAGATGGGCTACAAGAATATTTAAACAAGAGTGCGGTCATGTATTCCACTTTTGCCATAAAACAAAGGCAACAGTATTATTTAAACAATGATAGATTGAAAACTGTTGTAGGGAGGAACTGCAGATGCTGGTTTAAACCGAAGATAGACATAAAATGCTGCAGTAACTTAGCGGGACAGGCAACATCTCTGGATAATTCCTTCTATCCAGAAATGCTGCCTGTCCCGCTGAGTTACTCCAGCATTTTGTGACTATGACAGATTGAGAACTGTTGACTTGTACACCTGTCACTGAAAACCAGCAGTCAAGACGACAAATAAAATACAGCTTTCATTGCAAGATTATTGGAGCACAAGAGAACAATACACAGGACCTTGATAAGACCATACCTAGAGCATTAAATACAGATTTGGTCTCCTACACTAAAAACAAATAGGAGGTATTTGCAATAGAAGGAATACAGATTCATTAGACTAGATAGGAGGATGGGAGGACTGTCATACAAGGAGAGGTTGAATAGACAGTTTGTATTCTTTAGAGCTTTTAGCTATAAGGAGAGGATTGACATGTTGGATTGTTTTCTCTGGAGCATTGGAGGCTGAGGAACAATCTGATAGAAGTTTATAAAGTTAAGAGAGGCAACGATAGGGTAGACAGTCAGAATCTTTTTCCCCCAGGGTGATAATTTCAAATACTAGAGGGCATAGGTTTAAAATGAGAGGGCAAAAGTTAAAAGGAGATTGATGAGGCAAGTTTTTTTTTTCCTTTGTTTTTACACAGAGTGTTAAGTGCCTGGAACTCAATGCGGGGCTAAGTGGTGGAAGCAGATACAATAGCATGTTTGATGTATTTAGAGAAACATGAACAGACAGAGGCACAGACATTGTGGTACGAAGGGTCTGTTCCTGTGCTGTTCTGTTTCAGGGAGGAAAGAATATTGAAATACAAAATTCTGACAAGCCTAGACAGACTGAATATAAAGAGGATGTTTCCAATGGCTGAGGTTGGGAGAGGAGTGTCATCTCCCACTAGTCCTGTCAAGTCGCCTGTTGCGTCCCCACTCTCCTCCCCTTGTTCTCCCGCGAAAGGAGGTGTTCGAGGGCCGGACGGGTTTGTAACTCTCTCTTGAAAACATCCAGTGAATTGGCCTCCACTGCCTTCTGTGGCAGAGAATTCCAGAAATTCACAACTGTCTGGGTGAAAAGGTTTTTCTTCATCTCAGTCCTAAATGGCCTACCCCTTATTCCTAAACTGTGACCCCTTGTTCTGGGCTCCCCAACATCGGGAACATTTTTTCCTGCATCTACCCTGTCCAATCCTCTAAGAATGTTATATGTTTCTATAAGATCCCCTCTCGTCCTTCTAAATTCCAGCAAATACAAGCCCAGTTGACCCATTCTTTCACCATACGTCAATCCCGCCATCCCGGGAATTAACCTGGTGATTTTTTTTTGGACCTTTGCTACATGCAATCTCAAATTTCCTGCTTGATCCCCAACCTCCCTACTGCGGTTTGGTGGTCTGTATACTACTCCAACAAGCGTTTTCTTTTACCTGGCTATTTCACAGTTCTTCCCATACCGATTCTACAGCATCCAAGCTAATGTCTCTACTTGCTATTGCATTAATCTCCTCTTTAACCAGCAATGCCACCTCTTCCTTTCTGTCTATCCTTCCTGAATATCGAATACCCCTGCATGTTTAGCTCCCAGTCTTGGTCACCCTGGAGCCATGTCTCCGTAATCCCAACTATATCATATCCCTTAACTACTAACTGCGCATTCAATTCATCCACCTTATTTCGAATGGTCCCCACATTAAGGCACAAAGCTTTCAGGTTAGTTTTTCTTATCTTCCTGCTCCCTTTTGTTTCTAAAAACATTAAACTAATTCTATAAACTAATCTGCCTGTGTTTGATCAATATTCCTCCATAATCATGTGCCTATCTAACAGCCACTTTCGTATCTGCCTCAGGAACAGCTTCTTCCCCTCTGCTATCAGAATTCTGAACTGCCCTTCCATTAGATGGGGTACTATGCGATTCTCCTCTACTCATTGAGGACACTAGACTCTGTCTCTGGAACCGATGTACCATAATGCTGAGAACTATATTCTGCACTCTTTATCTATTGTACTTGAAATTGACTATTGTATATATATATATATAAAAAGTATATTTACATATAATATTATCTGATCAGATTGGATAGCATGCAAAACAAAGCTTTTCACTGCACCTTGGTACACATGACAATAATAAACCTAAACCGGCCTCTACCACCACCCCTGACAGCATGTTCCAGGTACCCACCACCCTTTAAAAAGAACTTGCCCAGCACACTTCCTTTAAACTTTGCCCCTTTCACCTTAAAGCTATGCCCTCAAGTTTTTGACATTTCTACCCTGGGAAATCACAAAACACAAGCAAAAATAAAACCGACGTTAAATCAGTCATGATCTTATTGGATGGTAAAGCCAGTTCCAAGGACTGTATTTCACCATACTGCTCCGATTCCTAGGTTCTTGTATTTTTATATCATCTTGTGGCATATTCAATCTTCTAGTCATTGTTGGCTTTTTCTTATTCCCACTTCTACAGTGAAGTTTCGAACAATTTGTCATGGGACGTTTATTCAAACGTTTAGCGTAGATCAATTAAACTCAAGACCGCTTGTCAAACTATTATAGAACAAGTGCAGAGATAGTTCAAGTTAGATAGTAAAGAAAAGCTATATTTTTAAATACACCTGACAGATATAGGTGATTGACCTGTTTCTAATCCAAGTTGGCTCATGTTTAGAAATAGAATCTCACAAGGAATAGTCAGCAGGATAAAAAAGAAAATCGCATCATATATAACATAACATATAACAACTACAGCATGGAAACAGGCCTGTCCGGCCCTACCAGTCCACGCCGACCATTCTCCCTGACCTAGTCTCATCTACCTGCACTCAGACCATAACCCTCTAATCCCCTCTTATCCCTATACCTATCCAATTTACTCTTAAATAATAAAATCGAGCCAGCCTCCACCACTTCCACCGGAAGCCCATTCCATCCAGCCACCACCCTCTGAGTAAAGAAGTTCCCCCTCATGTTACCCCTAAACCTTTGTCCCTCAATTCTGAAGCTATGTCCCCTTGTTGGAATCTTCCCCACTCTCAAAGGGAAAAGCCTACCCACGTCAACTCTGTCCGTCCCTCTCAAAATTTTAAAAACCTCTATCAAGTCCCCCCTCAACCTTCTACGCTCCAAAGAATAAAGACCCAACCTGTTCAACCTCTCTCTGTAGCCTAAGTGCTGAAACCCAGGCAACATTCTAGTAAATCTCCTCTGTACCCTCTCCATTTTGTCGACATCCTTCCTATAATTTGGCGACCAGAACTGCACACCATACTCCAGATTCGGCCTCACCAATGCCCTGTACAATTTTAACATTACATCCCAACTTCTATATTCGATGCTCTGATTTATAAAGGCAAGCATACCAAACGCCTTCTTCACCACCCTATCCACATGAGATTCCACCTTCAGGGAACAATGCAGTTATTCCCAGATCCCTCTGTTCCACTGCATTCCTCAATTCCCTACCATTTACCCTGTACGTCCTATTTTGATTTGTCCTACCAAAATGCAGCACCTCACACTTATCAGCATTAAACTCCATCTGCCATCTTTCAGCCCACCCTTCCAAAAGGCCCAAGTCTCTCTGTAGACTTTGAAAATCTACCTCACTATCAACTACTCCACCTATCTTAGTATCATCTGCATATTTACTAATCCAATTTGCCACACCATCATCCAGATCATTAATGTAAATGACAAACAACAGTGGACCCAACACAGATCCTTGGGGTACTCCACTAAGCATCCTCTTCTTTCTACCCACAAGTTTCTGCTTCAAGGTTAACGATGTTGAATAAATGGTGGAACCTTCAAATATAATTTCCCAGGCGATAGGACCAATGTTGGCTTAACCCTGCTGTCCAGAGAGCCCTGGCTCCAGCTTGTGGCCAGTAGATGATATGGAACAGTGCTCGCAGGTCCAACATTAAAGCAGTGCTGTTCTGGGTAATTTACCTTCCGAACTAGTCGAAGTGCCTGTGTCCGCTCCACCTCGTTGCTCTGTTGGATGTCTATACACCTGATGGAAGAAAAAAATGTGTTCAGCCAAAAACTGTACCACTAAATTTAAGACATTTTTTATCGTAGTCTTTCACCTTTATTACCATCGAGAGGTCTGTCATTCCATTTTACTATATTTCATGAGGGAATTTTTGATCGTTAAAGAATTCAAACATTTTGGTAGAAAAGTAGACAGAGGAATATTGGATCAGCAGTGATTCTATTGAGGATTATGGAATACTCCTGCTCTCTTGTATCGAAGAGAGGGAGAGTTTAGCTCATCAGGTGGTTACACATACACATTTGTCCCTTTGATTTTCACTTTCAGTTGTTCGAATATTTCAGTTATCTTAAGATGTGAGACATTTCTGAAAGGGTTTCAACAATTTCTTAACTATTATGGCATTCGCTTTTATTTGTTTATATATCCTTTCCTTGTACAACCAGTTCCCTTTTCCCGAGGCTGTGAAAAATGATGCAAATCAGACTGACCCAAGGAATACGAGCACTGTTAAGATATTTAGCATTCTGGCAGATTAGTAACAGTTCTGAAACATTCATTGACTTGCTAGAACATGCAAATCAGGTCTAATAAATTCCTACAGGAAACCAAACTCTACCCTCTACAAACAACACTTCACAACACAGGAATTTTCATTCCTGAACTAAAAGCAGTGGGGAAAAAGAAACTGCGGCAGTCGGAAATTGGTTTCAAGTGAAGACGAGATTCCTGCTGAAAACCTGACATTGTCGGGCTGCATTGTGGCACAGCAGTAGAGTTGCTGCCTTAAACCCAAGTTCGATCCTGACTACAGATGTTGTCCGTACGGAGTTTGTACACTCTTCCCGTGACCTGCAGGGGTTTTGTCTGGGTGCTCCGGTTTCCTCCCACACTCCAAAGACGTACATGTTTGTAGGTTAATTGACTTCAGTAAAATTGCATATTGTCCCTAGTGTGTGTAGGATACTGTTAGTGTACGTGGATCGCATGGACTCGGTAGGCTGAAGGGTCTGTTTCCGCTCTGTATCGCTAAACTAAACTGCAGATTACAAAATAAAAACATTACAGCACAGTTAAAGGAATACAGCAGTTTGCAGAGCCACAACTGTTTGATATGCACAATTTAATAAAAGTGAAGCTTTTTATATTTATGCCTATGTATATATTTATATACATAGGTTCTCCCATTAAATTCACCACTTAAGCTTAATTGAACATTGATAGTAAATAAGATATTCCCTTCAGATTAACCATTCATTCAGAAAATGACAGAACTGGATGACCAATGATCGACCAAATTAATTTTGTAACATATTTTAAGAGACCAGGAAGTAGCAGCTACAAGGTCCCATATTCTTTCAATCTGAATCCTATCAGACTAGATTAATCTACGGTATAGTGCCCTGGTGATGTGTAAACTCCACCATGAAGAGGCTCCTGTTGATAAAGCTGTCTGTGGCTTGGGCAAAATGGCAAATTTTATCTTGCCAGGAGCTGCCGACAGCGCTGAGCTAATACAAAAGCAACTTTAACAAGGTGGAAATTTGAGCCTCCTCAGTCCAACCCCTTTTGAGTTGCAAATTCATATCAACAAACCATCAAGAGCAAGTAGATTCATCAGTTCAACGGAAGAACATGATATACAGCTGAATGGCAATGAAGTTTCAGACAACAAAAATTATGATAGAGAAACCAAACTAACCTAGCTATTAAATAATCCACACGTAGTTTCAGCACCTTCTGGAGAATACTTGAGTCTCGAGTAAGATATCGGAGGGCACGGAGACCAGCTGCACGCACCTCTTTGGCTTCATTTAACAATGCTAATCGCAAACTGTGCAAGAGGAAATGTTTATTAGTGGAAAAGAGCATTGAGGTTCTTTCATCACATCTCATCTCAGGGCATTGCACAACTAATGATTTATGCTTGTTCGGTGGTCATTTCTACTTTGTGGTAAATGCAGCACAGAATTTGCATATAACAAAATCCCAAAAGCAAATGAGTCAACTGACTAGATACTCTATTACTGGCAATGCTGATGGGGGGAAACCTTTGACAAAAATAACATTGTTTAATCTGTATTTATCATTTGGACGTGGAAGCTAGGGAATTCAGGAAAGTGAATAGTAAAGGCCTGAAAATTATCCACATTACAAGAGGTGCTGGTAGTCAAAGCACATAAATCACTGGAAGCTGATCTGGTGTATCCCAGGACATTGTGGAAGATAGGAAAGAAAGTACGGAGCCTTGGCAAAGATGTGTGTTATTATTAGCCACGAGAGATACTGGAAGCTGGAGGATGGCTACTATATTTTTATTTAAGAAGGGCTGCAAGGACAAGCCAGGAAACTATGGCTGGTGAGCCTAACGTCAGTGGTGGGAATGGAGGGGATTCTGAGAAATACCATCCGCCTGCATTTGGAAAGGCATGAATTGATGATGGATAGGCAGCATGGCTTTGTGCAAGGGAAAATTGTCTCTCATGAATTTGAGTTTATATTGACGAGTTGACCAAAAGGATTAATGAGGGAAGGATAGTAAGTAGATACTATCTAAATGGACAGCAAAGTTCCACATGCTAGGCTGGTCTGGAAGGTCAGGTCACATGGGATAGGCTGAGATAGCCAATTAAATGTTATAGAAGATATAGAAATTAATCAAATAGGTTATTAATATGCTGGACATTAAATCTAGAGGACCAGAACACATAAGGCTAGACATAATGCCACGATGCAATATAAAGTCCTGTTTAGACAACATCTGGAGCACTGTGTGGCCCCCTGGCTCTTGGTATTCCATAGTTGGAAAGACACATACAAGTGTAACACAGAATTACCAAAGTCCAACGCAGATTCATAACAAATCTATTACAAATTCACCTAGAGTCCAAAGTGTTAAACTACAAAGAGAGAATACACAAACTTGGATTGTGTATTTCATGGAATTTGGACAGTTATGGTTTTCATGCTATTAAAGGTAATTGAAGCGTTACATAAAGCGCAACTATTTCTACTGCCGAGGGAGTTTAATGTTAGGGGATATAGCTCAAACGCGAAAAAACTACTCCAAATAGGAATAGACGTTTCAATTTATTTTTCATAAATCTAGGTTGTTAATATTTAATTTGACATCAATTTTGTTAACCATAGCTCTTAGCAAATATGGAGTAACGGTTGGTATTTGAAGCTAGGTCACCAATAAACCATAATTTCACTGAAAGGTAGAAGCTTGAGATGATTAAAGAACTATGCTCCTAGATTAATTATAACCTCAGTAGTGACAGTTCCAGTTCTATTCTATACTTACCATATAATAATTTCTTCATAAGTAAAACCTAGTTTCTCTTCACAGTGGCCAATATTACAAAGTAACTATGGAAAAAAAAAAAGTGAAATTAAATAGTGTCAAAGACTAAACAGTACTGCAAACTTTGCATTAACAGTCCCAAATGGGATATTGCTCAAGGGCCAAATACATGAATGTCGATGAGAGTAGTCCTCATCTGTGCGTTGCTGTATTAACGGGACTATAAAGTTGCAGCAAGAAATAATTTAATTGCTCCGTTGCCGGTGAATATGACAATTAAGCATTCTTGACTGCAACTTTCCACACTGCACGTTCTTCATTTCAATCATGCCAGCTGAGTAATTGCCAAATAGGAGCTAAATACATTCCATGGCAAATGGTCCTTCAGCAGCAAATAGCTTCAAGTGATTGAGCTACAGAAGCTTACGCTGTAAGAAACAGCCATATGCCTCGTCTGTGCTATATCAAACCAAAGCAAACTCCACAACCTCATTTTCTGCCATGTCTTTCTGCACTTTATATATTTATCCACTTTTTACTTAAAATAAGCCTTGTTGTGTTTCAACCAGCCTGTGGCAAAACACTCCACCCCAACTACAAAAAAATTGTTCACAATAAATGCAATAATTGCAAATTGATGTTGACTCCAAATGGCTCCCAGAAAATAATCTTTACTTAATCTTTAAATATATTCTTTCCTCAGAATAAAAATTGACTTTATCACTCTTAACTGTATATTTCTAATCCTGGCATCATTTAGTTCACTGCGTTGGAAGGAACTGCAGATGCTGGTTTAAACCGAAGATTGACACAAAATGCTGCAGCAATTCAGCAGCACAGACATCATCTCTAGAGAAAAGGAATAGGTGATGTTTTGGGTTGAGACCCTTTTCCAGATTGAGAGTCAGGGGAAAGGGAACTGAGAGATAATCTGAAGAAGGGTCTCGACCCGAAACGTCACCCATTCCTTCTCTCCAGAGATGCTGCCTGTCCCGCTGAATTACTCCAGCATTTTGTATCTATCTTCAGTTTAAACCAGCATCTGCAGTTCCTTTCTTCCACAAGGGAGATTGGTCCAAAAATGTCAGAGACCAAGGGATCCAAGGCAAGATGTATCCATAATTGGATCAGTAATAGGAGATATTGGGCTATGGTGGAAGGTTGGTTTTGTGACAGATTATCTCCGCTGATGCAATCCTTACTGTTTCTTAAATAGATTCATGGCTTCAATGTGAAAATAGGAGGAATAAGTTTGCAGATGACAGAAAAATAGTTGGTGATATCGATAGCGGGGAAGTTAACCTTAGGCTAATAGGAGGTGGTTAAGATTGATCGGGAAATGAGCAGCATGAGCAAAAACACAAAGTGCTGGAGGAATTCAGCACATCTGGCAATAACTGTGGAGGTAATGGACAGATAATGTTGCAGGTTCCATTCCAAGTCCCATATTCCCCCTCTTTCCCGTCCCCTGTCCACCCATATATCACCTTCTGAATTCACACTTTGCAACATTACTTATCTGAACCGTCTCCTTTTCATCTCTGGCCTTTGTCACTTGCACCCATCCATCCCATTTTTTATCCACCTATCATTAGCCTGCCTTTTCCCCACCTCCATCTCTCTTTTCCTGGTTTTTCTCACCCCCCCAATCCCCCAAACAATATGAAGGGTTCTGACCCAAAATGCCACCAGTACATTCCCAGACCCGCTGAGTTCCTCCAGCAGTTTGTTTTTTGTTCCAGTTTGTTCCAGTTTTCCCAGCATCTGCAGTTTCTTCTGTCTCCATTGTTCATACTTACTTTGATAAAGTTGTTCAGGTGTCCGAGCTTTCGCATGTTCGATACCCCCTGGGGTTTTGCCACATTTTGGAGGATCTCGCGAAGGTTGTCTGCAGGGTCTGAAACAAAATATAAAGATTGGTTAATGCAGCTCACTGGAACTTTTTCCTCTTGCCTTACTTCACACTTCATTTAATAGTCCTCATTCACGACAGCTCAAAGATGTGCCAAGATCTCCTCACTGAAATTACTTCCTAAGCCTCTGGACCAAATGACTTGCATCCCCAGTGATTTCAATTGGCATTTCAATTTAACATGCCCTTCCCACAAGTTCACTGCTTTCCCACCATTCCCAAATCTCTCCCTCCACAAAAACTGTAAAAACCAAAATTCAGAAAGGCCTAAACTTTCCCAATTCATGTGATCTCACTATTCTCACAAAAAGTAGATAATCTTCCTTCAAGCCCCTTTGATCCAGGAATAACAATCTTACAACTAAAATCCCCACACCTGGATGTATTCTGAAACATATCCACGAATGGTTCTGAAACGGTGACCACAACAAAAAGATGGAGAACTAGAAAAGGCAAACTGATTTAACCATTCACTGACAGATCTCCTATACACTATTATTCCTGGAGTATTCATATTAATCCTCGGTCATTATCTTCAACATGCAGAGTTCTTGAATGCATCACTAATGTGTTGCCTCTTCAACTTCCCTCAATTTTACCCAAACTAACCAGACCAATCTTCTCAGGATACCCAGTACTGTCGTACCGATATCCATCGTTCTCTAGTTGATCGAACACAAACTAGTCAGCTTGATTGGTATCCCCATTAACTACACTAAACATTACTCCCCTTCACCATCAGTACAGTGGCCGCAATGCGCACCAATTACAAAATACAACTGCCCGAGACTATTTGGACAATTGCTCCCAAACGCGCACCCTCTAAGCCAATATGATCAAGGACAGTAGATGCATGGGAAGACTTACAGGTTCCTCTCCAAATCTAATGCCATCCTGATTTGGAAATATATTGCTGCTCCTTCACTGTCACTAGCACTACAGTGTCCTCCATAATGTTTCGGACAAAGACCCATCGTTTATTTATTTGTACTCCATAATTTGAGATTTGTAATAGAAAAAAAATCCATGTGGTTAAAATGCATTGTCAGATTTTATAATAATAATAATAATTTATTTGAAAAGGGACAATGTACATTAATTGACATCCAAACAAATGTAAATGGACTCGAGTTAGCCAAAAGGCTAGTTTTCATCGACAGTCCCTTAGCCTGATGTTGTGAGGCATCTTGAATCCCAGGCCCCACAGGTGCTGCCCGATGAGGCGGATCATGTCCTTGTCGGCCAGGGGCAGGCGCTTCTTCTTGCAGCCAGTGGCGGTGGGGTTGGTGCCGTCGGGCTGGAGGCCGAGGGCTGGGTGCGGCAGCTGTCTGTTGGCGGCAGTCTGTGCGCCGTTGGTGCTGGGTGCGGGGGCCGGTGCCGAGCCTGAGGCCGCCTGCTGCATGGCGATGCTGGTGCTGCGGTGGCAGCGGGGCCCGTGCCCACTGGCGGATACTTGCCGCTTCTTCCTGGGGGGAGGGGGAGGCGGCGGCGGAGACGTTCTACCGGGCTCCGACCGCCCCCTGATGTTTAAAGTTCATTTTTATACATTTTGGTTTCACCACGTAGAAATTACAGCTGTGTTTATACATAGTTCCCCCCCATTTCAGGGCACCAGAATGTTTGGGACACATGGCTTCACAGGTGTTTGTAATTGCTCAGGTATGTTTAAATGCCTCCATAATGCAGGTGTAAGCGAGCTCTCAGCACCAAGTCTTTCCTCCAGTCTTTCCATCACCTTTGGAAACTTTTATGCTGTTTATCAACATGAGGACCAATGTTGTGCCAATGAAAGTCAAAGAAGGCATTGTGAGACTGAGAAACAAGAATAAAACTGTTGGAGACATCTGCCAAACCTTGGGCTAACCAAAATCAACTGTTTGGAACATCATTAAGGAGGAGAGCACTGGTGAGCTTACTAATCGCAAAGGGACTGGCAGGCCAAGGTTGGGGGAATTTTTTTAAATCTCTTCCCTCGACGGAGATGCGACTTTTGCCGTATTGTATCTCTGTCTGCACTGCCACCTAACATCGTGGAGCTGGCGGTCCCTTTGTTAGGGATCGACTTCGGGAGCTCCAACCGCAGCTTCAACCGCCCCGATGCGGGGGCTTCGATCACCGACTGCGGGAGCTTCGATCGCCGACTGCATGAGCTTCGATCGCCCAGACTGTGGATGGTTCGATCATCCCGACCGCGGGAGAAAAGAAGGAAGAAGGTAAAAGTTATTCGCCTTCCATCACAGTGGGGAATGTGAGGTTGCCGATGAACAAGATGGATCTGCTGCCTGCACTGATGGGGACTCGGAGGGATTGCCTTGAGTGCAGTGATCTCGGTGTTTGCGGGGACATCGCGCCATGAGGACATCCTGGAGTCTGGTGCGAGTGTGGACGGCTTTCTGACTTCGGGCGGACAGGGACTGCAGAGACAATGACAGCGGTTGGTACAACTCTGGTAACATCAAGGTAAAGGAGCGCGTGTGTGGCCCGGACATTGAACTGATGGGTGTGGGTCTCCACTTATGCTGTGTGCCCTGGGGATTCACAGACGCAGCTGTGGTGGCTGTTTATGTTTAATCTTTATGTACTTTTGTATCTTGTTGCTTTTTTGGTATGACTGTATGGGAAATCAAATTTCACTGTACCTCGGTACACGTGACAATAAAGGACCATTGAACCATTGGACAATTCTACTAGGAGCAAGTAAACAATGGCCCAAGTATACTCCCTCTGTGCTGTGACAATTCTATGCGAAAACAGGGGTTGAATTATTTTACATAATTTCAGCAAAACTTTGTGGACTTTATGTCTTGTTAGAAAACTGAAGATTCCACACACTGTATTAAGCTGACATGGTATCTTAGTGCACAGCCATTTATTAAATCCGCTTTAAAATAACAACATAGTGCCACTGTTGATAGTGTTAGCCCTAGTGATCCCTGGTGACCCAGGTTTAATCGCAATCTCCAGTGCTGTCTGCATCAAGTCTACGCCTGCACTCTGTGATTTTGTGGATTTCTTCTAAGTGTGCCAGGTTCTCCCACATCTTAAAGACATGCTGGCAGTTAGGTTAATTGTCCACCGAAAATTACTTCCAGTGCATAAGTGGCTGGTGGGAGGATTAAGGGGATGGTAATAGCCGAGTACAAGCGGTCAGCCAACGAGAAGAACCTGCAGATCCTCAGGGCTGCCAGGAGCAAGGCTCAGCAGACTGCCAGGCGTTGCGCCAATGAGTGCTGGACACAGGTTAGTGAGGACATCCAGACGGCCGCCATAACAGGGAACATCAGGGGAATGTACAATGGCATTAAGAAGGCACTAGGACCAGTCCAGAGCAAGACAGCCCCCCTCAAATCCTCCACTGGGGAAGTAATCACAGACAAATGCCAGCAGATGGAGAGATGGGTGGAACACTACTCCGACCTTTACTCGAGAGAGAACACTGTGTCCTCCTCAGCCCTTGACACCATCGAGTGCCTGCCGACCATGGATGGGTTAGATGGAGAGCCGACGGTAGAAGAGCTTAGCAAGGCCATTGACATCCTGGCCTCAAGCAAGGCCCCAGGCAGCAACGGGTTCCCCCTGACCTGATCAAGCATTGCAAGACTACCTTACTACTTCCTTTGCATGAAGTCCTCTGCCAGTGCTGGCAAGAAGGAGCTGTACCGCAGGACATGAGGGATGCCATGATCATTACCCTCCACAAGAACAAGGGCGAGAGAAGCGACTGCAACAACTACAGAGGCATCTCCCTCCTCAACATCGTCGGCAAGGTACTTGCTCGGGTCATCTTGATCCGCCTGCAGAAGCTGGCAGAACGTGTGTACCCAGAGTCACAGTGCGGTTTCCCAGCTGGAAGGTGAACAGTAGACATGGTCTTCTCCCTTCGCCAGCTCCAGGATAAGTGCAGGGAACAGCGGCTGCCCCTGTATATTGCTTTCATTGACCTCACCAAGGCGTTCGACTTCGTCAGCAGAGATGGCCTATTCAAGGCTCTCCCAAAGATCGGCTGCCCACCAAAACTGCAGAGCATGATAGAATCCTTCCACATCAACACGAAGGGACAGTGCAGTTCAATGGCAGTTTCTCGGAGCCCTTTGACATCCGCAGTGCGTCAAACAAGGCTGCGTCCTCACTCCCACACTCTGGGATTTTCTTCGCTCTGCTCCTGAAACATGCCTTCGGCACTGTAACAGAGGGGATCTACCCGCGTACTAGATCAGATGGCAGGCTCTTCAACCTCACCTGCCTCCGAGGGAAGACAAAAGTACGTGAAGCTCTCATCAGAGACACGTTGTTCGCCGATGACACAGCAGTTGTGTCCCACACCCAGCAGGAGCTACAGTCACTGATGGACCGCTTCAATCGGGCTTGCAAGGACTTTGGGCTGACCATCAGCCTGAAGAAGACGAACGTCTTGGGACAGGATACAACGCCTGTGATCACCATCGACCACTACGAACTCGATGCCGTCCATCAGTTCACGTACCTCGGCTCCACCATCACCGACAACCTCTCCTTGGACAGAGATTGATAAGAGGATCGGGAGGGCAGCTACAACTCTCGCTCGCCTCACAACTCGAGTGTGGACTAATCCAAAGCTGACGGTGAAGACAAAGATAGCAGTCTACAATGCCTGTGCCAACCGCACGCTGCTGTTCGGCAGTGAGACATGGACTACATATGCCAGACTGGAGAGAATACTCAACACCTTCCACCATAGAAGCATCCGCTGTATCCTGGGTATATCCTGGCAAGACAGTGTGTCCAACGCCGAGATTCTGTCTGGCGCTGGCCTTCCGAGTAAGTACACTCTACTCAGGCAGCGCAGGCTGCGGTGGATGGGCCATGTTCCAATAGCAATATTCCCAAATTCCAAACGGGGGAACGGTAAATCATTCATCAACTTGATAAATCTCAATTCCAGCCCACATCCTTCATGCAATATTTTGGTTGCCAACATGCAGACATTTTTGAGTCCCTGCCTAAAATTACACTTAGTTGCCATGGGCTATGACTCAGAGTAACCTATGAAACTCCACATGGCTTGTCTCCAAAATTATTTTTAATCTTGGCTCATACATGTAAATGCCGCTCAGCCAAAATAATTTACTCTGAGCAGAACCATCTTCAATAAACCAATCAAATCATTCACTCACCATTTGGCTAACAGTGTTTTTATGAATTCTGTGTTGTTTAATGAGAGAATTCTGCTCGGAAATAGAACAATGGCATTTACTATCACACAGATTCACAATAGCCCTGACGTAAATGAGTGCCTATCTTCTGCATTTTCAATGTTATCCACCTCAGAATATCCTGGATAATACTTTAAAAAACAGGGCTGGAGGAACTTGGCATATTCAGGCATCATCTGTGGAGGAAATGGACAGATGGCGTTTTACATTGGGACCTGTCTTTAATCTGAAGGCACTGACCTGAACTGTCATCTGCCCATTCTAACCACCCCCACCCCCAGATGCTGCCTGACCCACTGAGTTCCTCCAACACTTTGTTTTTTGCTCATGATTCCAGCATCTGCAGTCTCGTCTCCTTGAATGATATTCTTCCATTTCCTGCATCAATTTATGACTGCCGTCAATTATGTTCTAATTTGTTGAAGATGCAAATCATTCATACTCTAAGGAAATTAACTACAAAGTATTCAAATATACAGAACCTCTTACAACAAATCCACCTGAGAATTTCACTCAACTTGACTGTCCACACAATGGTGTGCAGTTTTGGTATCCAAATTTGAGGAAGGATATTCTTGCTATTGAGGGCGTAGGTTTACTAGGTTAATTCCCGGAATGGCGGGACTGTCATCTGTTGAAAGACTGGAGCGACTAGGCTTGTATACACTGGAATTTAGAAGGATGAGAGGGGATCTTATCGAAACATATAAGATTATTAAGGGGTTGGACACGTTAGAGGCAGGAAACATGTTCCCAATGTTGGGGGAGTCCAGAACCAGGGGCCACAGTTTAAGAATAAGGGGTAGGCCATTTAGAACAGAGATGAGGAAAAACCTTTTCAGTCAGAGAGTTGTAAATCTGTGGAATTCTCTGCCTCAGAAGGCAGTGGAGGCCAGTTCTCTGAATGCAATCAAGAGAGAGCTAGATAGAGCTCTTAAGGATAGCGGAGTCAGAGGTTATGGGGAGCAGGCAGGGACGGGGTACTGATTGAGAATGATCAGCCATGATCACATTGAATGGTGGTGCTGGCTCGAAGGGCCGAATGGCCTACTCCTGCACCTATTGTCTATTGTAACAGGATATCGAGGAGCCATGACTAACTATTATTCTGTAAAATTGCATCATTATCACCCTGCTCTTAAATGCACAGCTTCAGCAAATAAATATGTTTTATTGCTCATCATCTTTACTGCGTTATTTATCTGTGCTGCCACTTTCTGGTCTCACTGTTCCTAAATATTCCCTCAAAGTAGAGATCGATAGATTTTGGGAGGTCAAGAGAAATCAGGGAATAAGAGGGTAAGGCAGGAAAATATTTCTGAAGCGGAAGATCAGCAATGATGACAAGAGACTCCAGATGCCGACCATTTGCTGGAGGGATTCAATGGGTCGAGCAGCATCTGTGGTGGGTGGACATTTCAGGTTGAACCCAGCATCAGTGGGAAGATTTTGTATATTTTGAGTACACTTAAGCTTGCACGATTATGATTACCTAGTGTAACTCAATTTATTGTAATCATTCTTTGAATGCTGAATTCCTTTAGTCTTCTGAGGAAGTAGAAGCATTGTTGTGCTTTCTTGGGTGTAGCATCAATATGGTTGGACCAGACAACTATTGGTGATATTTACATCTGGGAATGAAGCTGCCAGCCATCTCCACCAGCACCACCATCCTGTTTCCTGAAGTCAACGTCTAGCTCCTTCATCTTGCTGAGAATAAGGGAGTGGTTGCTATCTTGACATCATGTTACTAAGCCCTCGATCACCTTTCTGTACGCTGTCTTGTAATCGTTTGAGATCCAGCCCACTGCAGTGATGTCATCTGCAAACTGTCAGTGTAGTTAGAGCAGAATTTGTCTGCGCAGTCATCAAAGGATGGGGAGCATGGTAAAGGGGTAAGAAAGCATCTTTAAGGGGGCCGGTGTCAAGAATTATTATGGAAGATGTTTTATTGCCTATCTTTACTGATTGTGGTCTATGGCTCGGGGTGCTAATGATCCAGTTGCAAGGGGGGTTCAACGCCTAGGTCCAGGAGTTTGGAGACGAGGTTGGTTTGGTTTATGATGTTGAAGGCAGAGCTACAGTCAATAAGCAGGAAGGAGTCTGGCGTAGATATCTGTTATCTTGATGTTATGCTCCGTCCGTCTTGGATGTTTGGCTCTCCAAGTATGGATGAAATGTGGGAAAAAATGCCTGTTGTTTCGGAACTGTGGTGTCAACCATGTGAATGACATAGACTTCCCAAATGCACCAACTGAATATAATTAGGGCCTCAATGTCGGCCCTGGAATGGTGCTGACACTGGCCTACTTACCCTTTCAGTTGACTTGGGAGATATTACAGAGGCAGTCTTGGTAGCTGCTCTCCCATGCCTTGAGGTATCTGCTGCAATGAGTACAAGCCTGAGAAACATGTAGAGGGACAGGGATCACTGCTACCGGTAAAACTTAGAAGTAAAATCAGGGCGGACAAAAGAGAGTCAATAGATGTTGTTTACTTAGGTTTTCAGAAAGCCTTTGATAAGGCGCCACACGTGAGACTGTTAAGGAAGATGAGAGCCCATGGTATCAAAGGGCAGATACTAGCATGGATAGCAGGTTGGCTGGGTGGCAGAAGACAAAGAGTGGCCATAAAGGGGGGCCTTTTCTAGTTGGCTGTCAGTGACTAGCTGAGTTCCGCAGAAGTTAGTGCTGCGGCCGACTCTTCATGTTGTATATTAATGATTTAGACGAGGGGATTGAAGGCTTTGTGGCCAAGTTTGCCAATGATTCGAACCTAGGTGGAAGGGCAGGAAGTGTACAGAAAGCAGGGACTTGGCAGAAGAACTTGGACAGGTTGGGAGAGTGGGCAGAGAAGTGGCAGATGGAATATAGTTTAGCAAAGTGTGAAGCCAAGCATTTTGGCAGTAGGAATAAAGGAGTAGACTAATTTCTAAATGGGGAGAGAATCCAGAAATCTGAGGTGCAAAAGGACTTGGGAGTGCTGGTGCAGGATTCCCCAAAAAATAATCTGCAAGTTGAATCAGTAGTGCTTCTCTAAACAACACAAGGGAAATTCTAAAGAAAGGGTATCTAATAATTAATTTGTTAGGATAAAGTAATCGATGTTTTCTATAGCTCCCACTAGAATGTACTCAACGAAAAAAATGTTCTCAGCAAAATAAAAGTCATGCTATTGTAGAAGGTCAAACTCTTCCACAATGCAATTCACACTTCGTGAAATCAAATATTTGTACGGCTCACAAATGTGGAGAAAGAATTCCTAAACAATGCCAGCCTATGTTGTTCCTCAGCAACCAATTTGAATCCTGAAATTTCCTTCCCAACAATGTGGGAATACCATCACCAGAAGAGCTACAGCAGTTCCAGGAGGGGCTACCAACCACGTGTTTAAGCACAATCATGGACGGACAATAAATATTGGCTTTGCAGACATATCCCGCAAATGAAATATTTTTTTTAATCCACAAACGTCAAACATATTATCTTTCACCCAAAATCATTGAACCACATTGCATGACTCAGCTCTTGTGCTGAAATCATTAGCTATGACTTTGTTCATTTGACTATTCCAGCACTTTACTGATACTATCAGTTGGGCCAACTCATCCATGCCGACCAAGACACCCATCTAAGCTAGTCCCATTTACCTGCGTTTCACCTATATCCCTCTAAATCTTTATTCCAGGGTTCGTACACTTGGAACAGCAAAAAAATTGAAGACTTTTCAAGGACTTAAGGTCCAAAAATCCCATTTTCAAGGACCAAAATCCAGCAAACATTGATGTTTTTTTTCCAGTTTATCGTATAGGTAAGAAAATACTGTTTTCAAAACTGTTAATTTGGTGTATATATGGTTAATTAGTAAAAACTACAATGATTTTGTAGGTTTTTTTTGCTTTATGCGGCGAGTTCCCGTCAACTCTCCCCGACTCTAACGTCCCGGAGCTGTGGAACCGCGGCTGCACCGGCGGGGTTTGGAGGCAGAAGCTGCTGGCGAAGGTTCACCGGAGAACAGATTGCCACCGACCCAGAGCCGGGACAAGGCAAGAGATCGCAGCGGCCCCCCATCGCAAACAACAAACCCAAGGAAACTTCCCTCCTCGCCGCCGCTCACTCTGGGGATTTGGGGCTTCTGAACAACAACTGCAAGATCTGCGCCACTCCTCCATTCTCTTCCCCGGCCCCGTCTCCCTCTAGCGCAGCGAAATAAGAACAAACACAAGTGTTGTAGTTGTTGTTCAGAAGCCCGGGGGTGAGCGGCGCGGCAAGGAGGGAAAAATAGGCGACAAAGACAAACATGTCTAACAATGTTTCCCGACTTTTAATAAAAATATGCATTATAAACGATGATAAAATGCCACTGCATGAATGAATACTTTTATCATAAAAAGTGAATTTGCAAGGACGTTCAAGGGCCTATGGTAAATCCAAAGACTTTCAAGGCCTTGAAAAACAGAGTTTCAAATTCCAGGACTTTCAAGGACCGTACGAGCCCTGTTATTCACTAGGAAATCCAGGTGCTGCTCGAGTAACTCAGCGAGGCAGGCAGCGCCTCTCGAGAACATGGATAGGCAACATTTCTGGATCCTTCCTCAGAATGTTTGATGGTGGGAGGCGGGGTGGAAAGAAAGCGGAAGAGAAGAGGGGCAGGGCAAAGCTTGGCAGGTAAAGCTTAGAGGAACAGCACCTCACATTTTGCTTGGGCAGCTTACAACCCAATGGTGGGAACACAGAAATCTCCAAATCTCCAAACTGCAATCCCCCCCCCCCCCCCCCGCCCCCTTTCCTCACATACCCCTTATTTCCCCCCCCCCCCTCGACATCGTCTATCAATATTTGAGGGATGCTGCCTGACCTGCTGAGTTGCTTCAGCACTCTAAACCTGTCCAGATACCTTTTAAATGTTGTTATTGTACCTGCCTCAACCACTTCCTCATTCCACTGAGAAACTAGTCATCATAAATATCACGAGCCTTGTTGTTGTTTTCTTATTCACTCATTAGTCTTTTGGTAGCTGGCCTCACTTTTAAAACTCTCATTCAAATCTTGCTCATCCCTGGATTCTCCTCCAGCCTATAAACCTCCAGTGTATTGGCATTATTACAAATCTGTGCTCCTGAAAATCCTTGAATTTCATCAAGCCACCTGTCGTAGATCTGGTTTAAACTGTGTGGTCCTAAAGGTAAGGAATGTACATCCTAAACCCTTTTGGCTTCATTTCTTTTTTTTCCTCTTTGATATGTTTATTTTTAAATACTGAACAGATTTTTGGTCACCTAATCCAAAATTATCTAAGATGGCTTAGTCTAAATTTCTAATTTGCCATGAAACAGAAACAATGAAACAGAATGTTTTTGCCATATTATAGCGTTTACATAAATGGAAATCGTTTTCATTGACCCCAACAAGAGGTTTATTATGATGTTTGTCACAGGTGCCAGAGCTTGGAAGATATGTTCCACTGTTTAGCATCAATATTAAAATGTAATATTAGATTCTGCCCCCAGCATTCTAATGCTTTTGGTGCTCAGTGTTGCTTACCAGAAATAGCTCCTGATTTTACTCAAAATGGCCTCATTCCAATTTTAGATTAAAAACACAGATTTCTGCGCAAGGCATAGTACTTGTTGAGCAAGTGCCACTCACCTCTTGTGGCTGAATTGCCCACAGGCCTTGCTTCTGATGCTTTGTTGCTACGTTTTATTTGCTCGGGAGCAATCAAAGTCACAATGTGGCTGCTGCTCAGCACTCTGGCCTGATAGGACATTGTCCAGTCATAAGTCATAAGGTCATAAGTGATAAGAGCAGAATTAGGCCATTCGGCCCATCAACTCTACTCCGCCATTCAATCGTGGCTGATCTATCTCTCCCTCCTAACCCCATTCTCCTGCCTTCTCCCCATAACCCCTGACAACCCTCTCCCACTTAAGATTCCAATTATGGACTCCTCATGCCTCTATGATTCCACCCCAACTACAAATCTTAATCGCTCAACCATCAAATCTATTCCCAGAAGGCACAATTCTGAGATATTCAACACAATATATTGATGATAGGTAACTCAGCGGGTCAGGCAGCATCTCTGGAGAGAAGGAATGGGTGACGTGCCGGGTCGAGACACTTCTTCAGTCTGACATCATGCTCGGCATAGACACTATAGGCTGAAGAGCCTGTTCCTGTGCTGTAATGTCCTATATACAATATGGAGATATTTAGAATGGAATCTATTTTTCAAGATGGTCAATTATTTAAATTGAATGTAGCACAAGATGGACATGATAAGCCCAGAGGTGTAATAGATTTGTTATTTGAAGTGCACAATACCAATCTCTGTCACATAGTGAAACTAACTTTTTTACTATGTCTCAACTGATGTGAAACTAGTTGGTTCAGAATACAGAATTCAATTAGCTCAGTCCTGGGTGCTCCTATCTCTTAAAGTTACAGATCTCTCGCATTGCTAGCCTCAGCTCCACTCAAAAACGTTTCAATGTATGCAGAGTGCAGATAGACTTTCAATACATTGCTTCAGTTTAAGTGATACAAGAAGAGGATTTATGAAGTTTCAAGGACAGTGTCTGCATAATTTGAGCATTTGACAACACCACCTTTGACTGGCAAACTGAAAAACTGGAATTTATCACAAGACATCACTTAGATATTAGGTCACTAGAGCAGACCTCCCAACATTTGATTGTACAAATTCAGAATCTTGATGTCCAAAATTCAGAATTTTACATCAAAATTCATAATATGGCGCGTAATACAACTTTTCAGCAAAAAGAAAGTATGCACGCCAAATACGCATACACGTTGCGCTACATTCATGTGTGAAAAACGACTATTATTTCCAACAGTCTGTAGTTCCTGGACTACATGTACAATGACAGGCCCATCATGAGTATATTCTGCTATTTCAAGAAAGGTTATTGAACAGAAATACTTTTTACAACACAAAGAGAAAATTGCTTTGTTTTGTTTTTTCTATTTTGCTAGTTTTCCTTACACATCCCAATTCTCTTGGTATTGAATAAAAGAACAATATAATGTGTGGGAAAATAACTGCAGATGCTGGTACAAATCGAAGGCATCACAAAATGCTGGAGTAACTCAGCAGGTCTGGCAGCATCTCTGGAGAGAAGGAATGGGTGATGTTTCGGGTCGAGACCCTTCATCAGTCTGAAGAAGGGTCTCGACCCGAAACGTTACCCATTCCTTCTCTCCAGAGATACTACCTGACCTGATGGTCATAAAATGAGTGACTAAGTTATGAAGAAAGAGTTTCATTTAAATCCGCACATACATAATTTCATTGAAGACCTACTTGCTCCAGTGGTCATTAACAGCAAATCACAACGGTCCATGTCCCTCCCACCCCGCCCCCCCTACTCCCCCCACCCCCACTCTACCCCACCCATCCTACTCCACTCCACATCCTCCCCTCCTCTCCCACCCATTCCCCTCCCTTCCTCCACCCCAGCCATACCCCCGACCCCCACTCCCCTGCCCCCTCCCTCCAACCACCCACCCCGGCGCCCCAACCACCCATTCCCCCCCCCCCAATTCACCCACCCCATCCCTTCTCAACATCAACGAGCCTCACGCTAGGCGGTGAGGCCAGGCCAGGCGATTGGCGAGCGGCGAGGACAGGCCCGGCCAGAAGAGCGGCGAGACCAGGCTAGGCCAGCGGCAAGGCCGGGCCAGCGGCGAGGCGAGGGGCAGGGCGAGTGGCGAGGCACGTGTTTTGCAGATAAATGTGAGGCGAAATCGGAATGGCGGAAATGAAATAAGAAAGCGGAAACTTTCCGCCAAATTTGGAAGGGTTGGGAGGTCTGCGCGAGGTAAAACAACATGAGCAGTTTCAGACTATATACTCCAGGCAGGCAAGGCTCACTAGTGGAAACACACATTCAGAATTTGTTTTCCTATCATGGAGAAACCATGCCCTTGGTGCACCACAACATGAAGAATATGAAAAACAACAGGGAAATCAAAGCAGGCTCATTGACTGGGTAATGCCCAGCTCCAAACTAAAAGTCTGACAGAGAACGCAAAGAGTTTCAGTTTGTTTGTGAAGCTATCATCCCCCTGGTATGGGAATGAACCATGCTGGTATTTACATTACAAAGTGGACATTAATGACGTTATTAAAAAATTCTTGCAGTTTTATAGTTTTTATAGTTGCAGAGACAGCAGCTAATTTACACACAGCAAGCTTGTCCAAAACTCCAATGTTGATTCTGGAGTGCACGCCATCTGCTTTCAGTGTTATCGATTCAGAAACGAGTATTCACCAAGGCACTTGGGATAACTTGCCAAAGGATATTTCACATCCAAGGCTGCAGGCAGGTCTTCAATTTAACACAACATTTTAAAAAAGCATCTCTAAACATGCAGCTCTACTTGAGTAATGCCTACCATCACTCTGGGTAGGAGGGTTCAGGAGTCAAACGGCCATGTATCACTTACAAAGCCACAGATACAACTTGTGACACACATTTCGACAACCTTTATCTTGTCCTAAACTAAAACTACGAGTTGGAACACTGGCAGTTTAAGGATGCTAAAACCACGAGCAACTGAAAACTTCCAACTAACAATTTCAGAAATGTCACAAAGAAATTAAGATAAGAGGTACAAGAGTTACAAAAACTTCTCTGACACCGTATACATAGTTTTATTAGTAAATATAGTCTGCTACACCACATAACACCTCAGAGGTAGAATCTCAGCAACAAACACAGTTGGCCTTAAAATATAAAGATTGGACACACGAGGACTGGAGAAAGGTGTTATTCAGTGACAAAAGCATTTCCTGGTTCAGGGCGAATTTAGGCAACATGCTTGTAGATCAGTTATAGAGCCGGTGAGAAAATGCTACAAACCCACTTGTCAAACATCCCAAAAAGATAATGTTCTGTGGTAGTAGTTTCCGCTATTGTGGTGTTGGGCCGCTGCACCTAGTTAATGGATTGTTGAGATCGGCACAATATATTGATGTATTGCAGCGAAGAGTGGTGAAGGAAACGGCAAAGGCTTTTCCAGCAGGATCTGAGATATTCCAGCAAGACCTTGCACCCTGCCACACATCAAAGACGGTGAACCATTTTTTCTAGCAGAAGAGGATATGTGACTTGGACGAGCCTGACTCACCTGACCCGAATCCAATTGAGAATTTGCGGTCAATTATTATAGAGAGACTGAATGGATAGGACTGTACCACCAGCCCGAAGCTCAAAGCTATAATTCAGCTGCGGTAGCGAGATAAAAAGAATCCTTGGATACTTTCAAAATCTGGTTGATTCCAAGCCAATCATGTCAAATACTTGATAAAGAACCATGATGTGGATTTCAAATTCCTAGGAGTAAATATCACTAACAACTTCTCCTGGACCACCCATATTTTTAGCAACGACTAATAAAACACACCTCCTTAGAAGGCTTAGGAAGTTCGGCATGTCCTCAATAACTCTCACCAACTTCTACATTTATGCCATAGAAAACATTTTATCGGGATGCATCACAGATTGGTTTGGGAACAGCTCCATCCAAGACTGCAAGAAATTGCAGCGAATTGTGGACGCAGTCCAGACCATCACACAAACCAACCTCTCTTCCACTGACTGCAATTATACCTCGCGTTGCCTCGGCAAGACCAGCAACATAGTTAAGGATGAGTCTCACCCTGGTCATTCCATCTTTTCCCCTCTCCCATTGGGCAAAAGGTATAGAAGTGTAAAAAACACACACCTCCAGATTCAGGGATAGTTTCTTTCCAGCTGTTATCAGGCAACTGAACCATCCTACCACAACTAGAGAGCAGTCCTGAACTACTATCTACCTCATTGGTGACCCTCAGTCTATCTTTGATCGGAAGTTACAGGCTTTATCTTACACTGTGAATGGCTCCATTGTAATTATATGTTGTCTTTCCGCTGACTGGGTAGCACATAACAGCTTTTCACTTTACCTTGGTACACGTGACAATAAACTAAACTGCCTGATTAACTGTACTAAAGACATAATGGTGTGATGATAATGAATAAAAGGTAGCCCTGCGACATGTATATTGACTTGTTATATCCAAGTGTATGCTTGATTGTATTAATTTGCACAAGGATGTACAGCGTAGGACTGATCCGAGTGAATCAGCAGTTCCAGAGCATACTTGACTTGATTGGCAATGACCTCAGATGGATGTACAATTAACATCCCAAGGTAAACACTTAACCCATTGTACTGGCACACACAAATTTGGACATTGGTACAATCACAAAGTATATTTAGTATGTTGATTGTAAAATATTGTACATCTTTATAAACAACACACTGTGGGTTCCACTATCGAACCCCTCGGCACGGGAATGGACTAGTCCGGGGGCAGCCCCTAGCTACAGGGATAAATGGCAGGGGTTTAGGCGCGATCGTTCTCTTGCAGACCCGACTGGACAAGAGAAGGACAGCAAATAAAATTCCTCCCGAAACACCTGGCTCCTCGCCTTCATTTCGGGCCTATCGCCGTGCCACATTGGTGACCCCGACGTGATCCACAGGCTGGCTCACCCATCCATCCGGGCGACGATGGAACTTGTGGTTGATCGTTTCATGTGGCACGGTCTGCGCAAGCAGGTTGGCCACTGGGCCCACACCTGCTTTCTGTGCCAGATGGCAAAAATCCAGCGCCACGTCCGAGAGCCCCTCTAGGGGTTCGGTCTACCACGCCGGCAGTTCGACCACCTGCACGTGGATATTGTGGAGCCTCTCCTGCCGTCCCAGGGCATCACCCACCTCCTCACGGTAGTGGATCGCTTCACGTGGTGGCCGGAGGCCATTCCGCTGGCCGATACTTCGACAGCTACATGCGCTCGTGCGTTGTCCGCGCACTGGATTGCTCGCTTTGCGGCGCCGGTGGACATCTCCTCGGACCGGGGGCCACAGTTCACCTCTGAGCTGTGGTCGGCCATGGCTCACCTGTTGGGTGTACGGCTGCACCACACAACGGCCTGGTGCAGAGGTTCCACCGGCAACTCAAGGCAGCGCTGAAGGCACAACTCTCCGGCCCGGACTGGATGGACGCACTGCCGTGGATCTTGCTGGGCATCCGAACGGCCCCTAAGGAGGACTTGGCCTCATCTTCGGCGGAGCTCGTTTACGGGTCGCCACTCACAGTGCCCGGTGAGTTCGTGCCATCGGTGCCGTGGGCAGTAGGGACCGCCCTCATCCACCCTACAGCGCCTTTGCGAGCGAGTTGGCAGGCTCGCGCCCGTGCCGACGTCCCGCCATGGGACATTCCGCCCGCACATGCCATCGGCCCTCCAGGACTGCCCCTATGTTTTCCTGCGCCGTGACGCCCACAGAGAGTGACAGACAGAGAGTGACAGAGAGTGACAGACAGAGAGTGACAGACAGAGAGTGACAGACAGAGAGTGACAGACAGACAGTGACAGACAGAGAGTGACAGACAGAGTGACAGACAGAGTGACAGACAGAGTGACAGACAGAGAGTGACAGACAGAGAGTGACAGACAGAGAGTGACAGACAGAGAGTGACAGACAGAGAGTGACAGACAGAGAGTGACAGACAGAGAGTGACAGACAGAGTGTGACAGACAGAGAGTGACAGACAGAGAGTGACAGACAGAGAGTGACAGACAGAGAGTGACAGACAGAGAGTGACAGACAGAGAGTGACAGACAGAGAGTGACAGACAGAGAGTGACAGACAGAGAGTGACAGAGAGTGAGACAGAGAGTGACACAGAGAGTGACAGAGTGAGACAGAGAGTGACAGACAGAGAGTGACAGACAGACAGACAGAGTGACAGACAGAGTGACAGACAGAGTGACAGAGAGAGTGACAGAGAGAGTGACAGAGAGAGTGACAGAGAGAGTGACAGAGAGAGTGACAGAGAGAGTGACAGAGAGAGTGACAGAGAGAGTGACAGAGAGAGTGACAGAGAGAGTGACAGAGAGAGTGACAGAGAGAGTGACAGAGAGAGTGACAGAGAGTGACAGAGAGAGTGACAGAGAGAATGACAGAGAGAATGACAGAGAGAGTGACAGAGAGAGTGACAGAGAGAGTGACAGAGAGAGTGACAGAGAGAGTGACAGAGAGAGTGACAGAGAGAGTGACAGAGAGAGTGACAGAGAGAGTGACAGAGAGAGTGACAGACAGACAGACAGAAAGACAGACAGAAAGACAGACAGATGTCATTCAGCTGGAAAGGGTGCAGATGAGATTCACCAGGATGTTACCTGAGCTTGAGTTATAGGGAGAGGTTGGATACGCTGTGACTTTATTCTTTGAGCGTCAGAGGCTGAGGGGTGACCTTATCAACGTGTACAAGACCATTAGGGGCATGGATAAAGTGAATGCCCAGTTGAACCATGGGCAGTGGGTTCTAAAAGTAGAGGACATAGGCTTAAGGTGAGAGAAGAGAGAGTTAAGGAGGACCTCAAGATCAACTTTCTGAAATGAATCTGAAATGCGGTGTCAGAGAAAACTATAGGAGCAGATATAATTACGATTTTTTAAAAATAATTGGAAAGATATAGAGATAGGTGTTTTGTGAGATTGGGGACAATGACAGGCAAATGCCAGCTTGGTCAGCATGGACAAGATGGGCTGAAGGACCTTTTCCAGTGACGTACAGACCTATGACTTTGCACATCATGGTTTTGCAAATAGCCACAAACTGACAAACTCTTTTGATGAATGATAAAGAATTTACAATGGAAAAGCAGCACCTCTCCTTTCTTCAGGAGTTCCTAAAGTACTGCATAGTCAATGTTTTAAGTTTGTATTGGAAACAGCGCTGCTTTGGGATAACTCGCCCCCTACCCCCCCCCCCCACAAATAAAACCCAAAAGTACTGTGGGATCCAATACAACCATCTAAACAAGAAAGATTTCTGATGAGAAATGTGGATTTTGACAAGGTCCATTTCTCAGCATTACGCAGATGGTGTGCTCAAACTTAAGACTGCTACAATTGTGAAGGATGGAAACAAAACCGGCAACATCTCTGCTTTTGCTTCCATCGCCTGCTATTTTTCTGCTGGCAAAACGTGGAGTTGGGGGAGGGGCGGGGAAATAGTGTGATGTAGGTTTTTGAGCCGTGTGTAAACAAACAGAGTCAATAGCATGACCCCAAGCAGGATGTCCCATGATGCATAGCAGCAGGAATGTACTGGGAGCTCTCCCTGTTGCAAGTCTGCCCCAGGTAGGCCTCAAATAGTTTTGTAACCTGGAAATGATCAAGCTGCACACACAGGTTTTAAAAGAGCTTCATCCATTTCATCCCCTTTCTTTTGAACACATCAGATATTTCTGAAAAAAACTATCGACCCGAAACGTCGCCCATTCCTTCTCTCCTGAGATGCTGCCTGGCCTGCTGAGTTACTCCAGCATTTTGTGAACAAACTAGATAATCTTCACTTCCTAATTTAACTCCATACTACATCAAATCAGCCTCCCCCCCAACCCCCTTCAAATTTAGTGATATGCACTCAGAGTAATCTTAAACTCATATAAAAAGGAGAGAAGGTGCTGGAGAGGAAAAGCAAAGCCAAACTAAAAACATCATTTATTTAATTGCACAATTTCCTGCCTCACAACTCCCTCCAAGAGCACTGAACACCCGAGGGCTCACTATATTGCAGGAAGTGGGCTGCTAAGCAAGGTTATTATAGGTTACTAGAGACAACTTATCACCATGTCGAAATAAAAAGCAGGCAGAATAGGCCTGCAGGGATTGATACACTTTCCAAATACACTTTAATTCAACGGTCATTCACAATTATACTTTACTCCCAGTCACTTCTGGCATGAGATCATCCACGCTGTGCAAAGATCTGGCTGTCTGGAACAACATGATGCTGGATAAAAGCCAATCAGCAGGAAGAACAGGCACTGTGGCCCCCTTCACTTGTTTTTCTTATGCCTGCTCTTAAAGTTGCAGTGTGTCACATTCATCTTTTAATCTCTCGGCTTGTGATATGACACCACAACATTGAGACTGGTGAAACCAGCAAGCCTGTACACACAGAGGGATGAGTTATGCGTTACTCCCCGAGGAGCTGCACATAATGAATTCCTCATCTGGCCCACGCTACTGCGGTGGAAGCGCACAGATGCAACCAAAAGGAAACACTGCAGGAAATCATCCCAGGAAACGCTACAATGCTGCAAACCTCTTAAGTGGCCAGGCACCAAGAAGAAACCAGGCAAGAATAATCTTTTTTTGGCAACAGATGGAGATTTCTCAGAAGTATGGTGAGGTTAGGTAGATTTAAACAACAAAATATAAATCCCTGTGGTGTCTTTCCAGTACCTGCCCCAAAAGTAGAACATCTCCTCCTGTTTTTAGAGTTCTGCCATACACCTATTCATACAGATGGTTCCAGAGCAAAGTATCGAATTTGCCACGAGTTACATTTCTTCACTTCATATTTTTTTAAATTTCCATAAAAGATGCAAAGTTTGAATCAACATAGTCATATGTCACAGAAACAGGCCTTTCAATCCAACTCGTCCATGCCAACAAAGATGCCCATCTACAGAAGTCCCATTTGCCCATGTCCTTCTAAACATTTTTCTTACCACATACTTGACCAAATGTTAAAGTTGTTCTTGTACCTGCGTCAACCATTTCCTCGGGCAACTTATTCCAGAAACATACGTTGAGTGAAAAACTTGCTCCTCAGACGTCTATTACATTTCCCCCCCTTTCACCTTAAACTTATGCCCTCCAATTCTTGATTCCCTGACCCTGGAAAAAGACTGTGCAATCACCCCATTCCCCTCGTGATTTTATATACCTCTATCACCCATCATCCTCCTGCACTCCAAGGAATAAAGTCCTAGCCTGCCCAACCTCTCCCTATAGATCAGGCCCTTGGGGAAAGATTGGCTAGGCTGGGTTTGTTTTCTTTGGATCAAAGGCAGATGAGGGGTGACTTGATAAGAGGTACATGGAATTATAAGAGGCATACATGCAGATAAACGGAATCTTTTTCCCATAGTAGGGATCTTAAAATAAAAAGATGAGAGGGTTTTGAATGGGAGTTGAGGGGAATGATTTTAATATAGTTTGGCAAAATGGTCAGCATGGATGTGGTGGGGGAAAGGGCCCATTTCTGCCAGGCCACATCCTCCACATGGACACTCATTCTCATTACTCATAGAACCTGAAAAACCTCTAAAGAAAATGCAACATCCCCATTGACAATTGTGAATTTTGATCCATGACCACTCAAAGCAGAGAAGAAACATTCAGGATGGCACCATCCATCTATTGCCGGGATCTGTACTGAAGTTCATAAGTGATAGGAGAAGAACTAGGCCATTCGGCCCATCAAGTCTACTCAGCCATTCAATCATGGTTGATCTATCTCTCCCTCCTAACGCCATTCTCCTCCTTTCCCCCATAACCCAACACCTGTACTAATCAATAATCTATCTATCTCTGCCGTAATAATATCCATTGGGACTGCGGGTCCCAAATCACCCTTGTCAGTCACTCAGGAACTCCTTCCTGGCACGAAGGAACTATCTACCAGCTATTGGAACTGTTTGGTGGCTTTTTTCTTACAATTTAATGACCCCCCAAGCAGCATAAAAGAAATTGAAATCAGATAATTTCAATACCTACTCTGGGGACGTTTTCTCACTGATAGGTTAGGGGCACATCTTAAGAATAAAGAATCGCCTATTTCTGATGGACATGACAAATTTCTTCTTGAACAAAGGCATGAATTTATGGAATTATTATCAGAGAAGTGAGGAGGAAGAGGAGGAGGAGGTAGCGGTGGAGCGGGGAGTGGACAAGGTGACGGCCGACAGGAAGAAGTGGTGGCTGGTGAAAGGGGAGGGAGTCCTATGGTGACCAAACGCATCATGTGCAGGCGGAGTTACAGAATATATTCAAGACAGAGATTGACAGACTTTTACACAACACAAGACTTTAGTGGAATGGGGAAATAGATATACAGTAAACTCTTATTATAATGGACCCTTGGGAAGGGAAAGGGAATCATTGCCAATTGTCTGCTATAACTGCGTAACGTATTATCATTCTATTCACAAAATGCTGGAGTAACTCAGCAGGTCAGGCAGCATCTCAGGAGAGAAGGAAGGGGTGACGTTTCGGGTCGAGACCCTTCTTCAGACTGAGGAAGACCCCGCAGTCTGAAGAAAGGTCTCGACTCGAAACGTCACCCATTCCTTCTGTCCTGAGATGCTGCCTGACCTGCTGAGTTACTCCAGCATTTTGTGAATAAATACCTTCGATTTGTACCAGCATCTGCAGTTATTTTCTTGTATTATCATTCTACATAGTTAAAACAAAGAACTGCAGATGACCTTTCATACACAAAAGGACACAAAGTGCTTGAGTAACTCAGCGGATCTGGAGAACATGTATAGATGACATCTGGACCCTTCTTCAGATGGATCCAGTCTTCTGGGTTACTCCAGCACTTTGTGTCTTTTCACCTTAAAACTAGGCACCGATGCCGCTGGTCTGCACCAGGGACCCTTCTTGCACGGCCCGGTTGACGCAGATCTTGTTGTGGCTCACATTGTAGACCCCAGGTACAGCACTCTATTTGGGCCGCCACCACTGACAGGATGTGCTCGGTCACCATAGGACTCCCTCCCCATTCACCAGCCACCACTTCTTCCTGACGGCCGTCACTTTGTCCCACCCCTGCTCCACCGCTACCTTCTTCTCCCGTCGCTTTATCCACTCCCTCGCCCGCCTTCTCCCCTGCAGTCGCCGGCCTCTTCCAAGATGGAGTATATCGGCAACTCCAGAGGAGAAGGAGGCGGCAGTGGTGGGGCGAGGCCAAGTGAACAGAGCAACAAGAGGTGGCAGCGCAGTGAAGTGGGGAGCGGAAAAAGCGACAGCCAACAGGAAGAAATGGCAGCTGATGAGAGGGGAGGAAGCCCCACGGTGGCCGAGCACATTCTGCCAGCAGCAGTGGCCTGAAGAAAGTGCTGTTATCAGGGGCTACAACATGAGCCACAACAACAGCCGTATCTACCAGACCGTGAGGTGGGAGAAGGGCTCACTGGCGGTGGCGTCAGAAGCCAGGGCTGCAATTGACCAGAGCCGCGGTGGCATTGGCAGATCTGTCCGCTATAAGGGCGGCACGGTAGCGCAGCGGTAGAGTTGCTGCTTTACAGCGAATGCAGCGCCAGAGACTCAGGTTCGATCCTGACTACGGGTGCTGCACTGTAAGGAGTTTGTACGTTCTCCCCGTGACCTGCGTGGGTTTTCTCCGAGATCTTCGGTTTCCTCCCACACTCCAAAAACGTACAGGTATGTAGGTTAATTGGCTGGGTAAATGTAAAAATTGTCCCTAGTGGGTGTAGGATAGTGTTAATGTACGGGGATCGCTGGGAGGCACGGACTTGGAGGGCCGAAAAGGCCTGTTTCCGGCTGTATATATATGATATGATATGATAAGGCTGGAGCGATTGGGCTTGTATACACTGGAATTTAGAAGGATGAGGGGGGATCTTATTGAAACATATAAGATAATTAGGGGATTGGACACATTAGAGGCAGGAAACATGTTCCCAATGTTGGGGGAGTCCAGAACAAGGGGCCACAGTTTAAGAATAAGGGGTAGGCCATTTAGAACGGAGATGAGGAAGAACTTTTTCAATCAGAGAGTGGTGAAGGTGTGGAATTCTCTGCCTCAGAAGGCAGTGGAGGCCAGTTCGTTGGATGCTTTCAAGAGAGAGCTGGATAGAGCTCTTAAGGATAGCGGAGTGAGGGGGTATGGGGAGAAGGCAGGAACGGGGTACTGATTGAGAGTGATCAGCCATGATCGCATTGAATGGCAGTGCTGGCTTGAAGGGCTGAATGGCCTACTCCTGCACCTATTGTCTATTGTCTATAACCGAAGTCTGTTACAAAGGGATGCGTTAAAACGATAGTTTACTGTATAGTGTAATGGTGGCTGAAATTGGATCAGCTGACCACACCGTAGAGAGGGTTTTAGTGCTGACGAGATCGCATGTGGCAGGCTGGTGCAGAAGGTTAAGCCACTTGGGGTGTGTTGATACGAGACTGAGGGTAGTGTGGATGTGTGTTTTACTGAAGGAAAATCTGTATCAAGTGGCTTTCAGGAATCAGTGCTGGGACCTTTGTTGTTTGTAATCACCTGTTTGTGAGAACGTAGGTGGCATAATTAGTATGCTTGGAGACAATATAAAAAATGGTAGAGTCCGAGATAGTTAAAAAGGTTTTTGATGATGTAGTGGGTCATAGATCACCACAATAGCTGGGTGGAGTGGTGGCAGGTGGAATTTAATCCAGACACACATGAGGTAATGTACTTTGGGAATTCAGAATCTTGGAATAAATGGCAGGAACTTCAGCAGTGTAGATGTACAGAAGGACCTTAGGGTGCAAATTCATAAGGTCACAGGGGATAAATTAGTACCTTTTTCCACTTAGAGTGGTGAGTATCTAGAATGAGCTGCCAGAGCAGGTAGTGGAGGCAGATACAATTACAACACTGAAAATGTGTTTGGACAGATACTTAGAAGGAAATGGTAGAGGGGTATGGACATAATGCAAGTAAATTGGATTAGCATAGATACGCACAAGGGTCGGCATAGACGAGATATGCAGAGAGAACACGTTTCTGTACTGAACGATTCTATGATTCGAGCAATGTCATATTGAATGGTGCAGCTAGGCCTGTACCTACACATTTCAAACATCTTTATAGCACATGTTGATTTCAAAAAGCTGCATTAACTGCATTCAAGATTAACTGTTGTTACGTTTAAGCCTGAATTGTACCGGCCACATGTACAAACCAGAGTGAGGCCACACTCAAACTGGAAGAACAGCACCTCATATTCCACTTCGGGAGCCTATAACCTAATGAACAATAAATTTCCCAATTTAAAGTAATACCATCTCAGCTGTGAGACATTACAGACGCTTACACCCAAATATCGAACTGTACCTTCCGCAGGAACATTGCATGTGTATCTGCCACCATTTAGCACCATGACCAAGCAGACGTTCAGAACTCCCACACAAATGGGGGCGCCCCAAATGCCTAACCAGCTGATTTCTGGGGATTTCCCAATTTGGACCACAAATTCAAGCACCTTCAATGTCTCCCTCCTTAGCTTCATATCCCTTTTGTCTGTTACTACAATGTATAGCATAAAGTGTATGGCATTATTAAAATTACAAGATGAATTACTAATCTGAAATGTATTAACCTTGGTCCTTTCTCCATAGATGTTGCGCAGCCCACTGAGCATTTCCAGCAATATTTGACTCATTCATTGCGGGGAATTAATGGTTAGGCAATCTGTAATTAATCATAGTTCCCATCCCTCACAGGACTTAAACTAAGTGACTTACTAGTTCATTTTTGGAGAGGTGGGGGTTGGTGAGGGGAGTTAAGAGTGAACCGCATTAGTAATTGAAACATAAAATAGTCCAAAAAATATTAGTGAATACATTGGGTATTTATTTCCTTTCTCTCCCCCACATAAATTCTGTAAGAGCAAGTTTTATTCTGGATCCCAAATTTTTAATCCATAATTTAGTTTTGTTCGGCCCACCGAGTCCACTCTGACCAGCGAACCCCGCACACTAACGTTAGTTCTACACGCACTAGAGAGAGTTTACAATTAGACAAAGCCAATTAACCTAGAAACCTATATGTCTTTGTAGTGCGGGAGGAAACCGAAGAAAACCCACGCAGGTTTTTCTTTTCTGCTTTATCTGCTACTAAACTGTTTCCCGAGTAATCTAACTGCGCATTTGTGAATTCTGCAAGGAATAATATCGGTGCCCAAATGGACATAAGGCAGGGGTTGCCTGTATACTATTTTGGTGTCACCGCCAACAGTTGTTTAGTCACTACAGACTTCTGAAAACCAAAATCATAGCATGATGACATTACAAAATGGAATTTGCTGACATTACAAAATGGAATTTCAAATTTATATTCACATGAAGGATACATTGGTAAATCAGCATGAATCAAATATTCCTTATGAAGGCGAGTATGAGCAGTCTCTGAACTGCTCCATTGCTGTGAAGATGTTCCTATAAACTCTTATTACAATCTGGATTATGCCCCAACAATAATGGCTCAAAACCTTGGTAAACATTGCTACATCCATTAACAATTTGACCTGGTCCAATCATACTGACACAATGGCCAAGAAAGCACACCAATGCCTACAAGCATCAGAAAATTAAGGAAATTCAATGTCCCTAATGATTCTCACCAATTTCTACCAATGGACCATAGAAAGCATCCTATCTAAATACATAGGTAGATACAAAATGCTGGAGTAACTCAGCGGGACAGGCAGCATCCCTGGAGAGAATGAATAGGTGACGTTTCGGGTCGAGACCCTTCTTCAGACTGATCTCAGGGAGGCGGGACAAAGGAAGGATATAGGTGGAGACAGGAAGACAGTGGGAGATCTGGGAAGGGATGGGGAAGAGAGGGACAGAGGAACTATCTAAAGTTGGAGAAGTAGCGAGTCTGGGTCAAAATGTGGTCGTAGAGTAATAGGGCAGGAGAAATCACAGAGGGGGAACAGCGAGAAAGCATGTTGCTAAACTCTCGTCGAAGAGAGGAGGAGAACTTCTTCAAGGTGGACATACCTTGAGGAGAAATCGCAGTGGAGTAACAGGTAGTGTAAGAAAATAAGAGTTTAGCAACATGCTCTCTCGCTGCTCCCCCTCTGTGATTTCTCCTGCCCTCCTACTCTACGACCACATTTTGACCCAGACTCGCTACTTCTCCAACTTTAGATAGTTCCTCTGTCCCTCTCTTACACTTCCCCTTCCCAGATCTCCCACTGTCTGCCTGTCTCCACCTATATCCTTCCTTTGTCCCGCCCCCGACATCAGTCTGAAGAAGGGTCTCGACCCGAAACGTCACCCATTCCTTCTCTCCTGAGATGCTGCCTGACCTGCTGAGTTACTCCAGTATTTTGTGAATAAATACCTTCGATTTGTACCAGCATCTGCAGTTATTTTCTTACACTATCTAAATACATAGGTAGATACAAAATGCTGGAGTAACTCAACGGGACAGGCAGCATCTCTGGAGAGAAGGAATGGGTGACATTTCAGGTCGAGACCCTTCGATTTAAACCAGCATTTGCAGTTCTTTCCTACACTATCTAAACACATCACAGCTTGGTAAAACATCTTGTCTGACCAAGAGTGTAAGAAACGGCAAAGTCATTCAAGTCACAGCCCAGATAATCACGCAAACCAGATCCCCTCCCAATCAACTCCATCTAAACCTCACGATGCCTCACGAAAGCAGCCAACATTATCAAGAGCCTATCAGGCAAAAGATACAAAGGCTTGTGAGCACGTACCACCAGATCAACGTCTAGCTTCTTCCCTGCTGTCAACACCCTTCAATCGATTGCTCACATGCTCACGTGTTCTTATTCCACCAATCTACATTGAGGTCCTTGCACTTTAAAAAAAATATGCTCTTCCTCTGTACCTGTAACACTATTCTGCACTGTGCTTATTTTCTCTTTAGCACCATCAGTCGTACTCATGTACAGTACAATCTGCCTGGATAGTACGAAAACAGTTTTCACTGTACACATGACAATAATAAACCATTGTCAGAGTCTGAAGAAGAGTCTCTACCCGAAACGTCACCCACTCCTTCTCTCCAGTGATGTTGCCTGTCCCGCTGAATTACTCCAGCATTTTGTGCCTATCTATAATAAACCATTACCAGATAAGAGATTCAGTGTACTTGGACTTTCATAACGCCTGTAATGAGGGGCTACAAAATAGCCTATTAAACAAAATTAAAGCACAAGATAGATGTAATTCATAGCTGTGGGTTGAGCAATAGTTAACAAACAAAATAGGAATACGAGCCATTTTACAGTTTGGAAGGTTATGATTTGTGTGGTTTACCAGCTTTTCAGTGAATGTCAGTGCTTTAAATGGACGGACCAGGTATAATATATCCAGGTTTGCTGACAATACAATAATAGACAATAGACAATAGGTGCAGGAGTAGGCCATTCAGCCCTTCGAGCCAGCACCGCCATTCAATGCGATCATGGCTGATCACTCTCAATCAGTACCCCGTTCCTGCCTTCTCCCCATACCCCCTCACTCCGCTATCCTTAAGAGCTCTATCCAGCTCTCTCTTGAAAGCATCCAACTAACTGGCCTCCACTGCCTTCTGAGGCAGAGAATTCCACACCTTCACCACTCTCTGACTGAAAAAGTTCTTCCTCATCTCCGTTCTAAATGGCCTACCCCTTATTCTTAAACTGTGGCCCCTTGTTCTGGACTCCCCCAACATTGGGAACATGTTTCCTGCCTCTAATGTGTCCAATCCCCTGATTATCTTATATGTTTCAATAAGATCCCCCCTCATCCTTCTAAATTCCAGTGTATACAAGCCTAATTGCTCCAGCCTTTCAACATACGACAGTCCCGCCATTCCGGGAATTAACCTAGTGAACCTACGCTGCACGCCCTCAATAGCAAGAATATCCTTCCTCAAATTTGGAGACCAAAACTGCACACAGTACTCCAGGTGCGGTCTCACCAGGGTCCGGTACAACTGTAGAAGGACCTCTTTGCTCCTATACTCAACTCCTCTTGTTATGAAGGCCAACATTCCATTGGCTTTCTTCACTGCCTGCTGTACCTGCATGCATCCTTTCAGTGACTGATGCACTAGGACACCCAGATCTCGTTGAACATCCCCTCTTCCTAACTTGACACCATTCAGATAATAATCTGCCTTTCTATTCTTACTTCCAAAGTGAATAACCTCACACTTATCTACATTAAACTGCATCTGCCATGTATCCGCCCACTCACACAACCTGTCCAAGTCACCCTGCAGCCTTATTGCATCTTCCTCACAATTCACACTACCCCCCAGGTGCAGGGAGAAGAGTTAAGTGTTATAGGGAGATTGAGCGAAAAGACGAGAACTTGGAAATGGAAGATATTAAAGGTACTGCGTGCAAAAGAACCCATTGTCCTTCCATAAACAGACAAACGTAACATTCAGTCAGCCATTCAGGTTTACTTCACCATTCAGCAAGATCATGGCTGATCTTCAACCTCAACACCAATTTCCTGGTCTATCCCAATAGTCCTCGATTCTGCTAATTTCCAAAGGAGACAATGATGAGGGCAGAACGTCACATAGGTTTACCAGATTGTAGGAGGGTTGCACCATAAATTTTGCTATGAAAAGAGATTAGACTGGGCCTGAAATTTCTTGAATTCGGAAGAATGACGTGCGATATTGAAACGTACAACTCCTCACATGGCTTCAAAGGGTCAATACAAGGATGATGTTTTTCCTGGCTGCAAGGTGGAGAATATTCTGAACACTCGATATTCAAACAAAAGGTCAGCCAGTCAGGATAGTAGTGATGGATTTATCATCACCCAGAAGAGTTATGAATCTTTGAAAATTCCTACAAGGACCTTGGAGGCTGAATTGTTGAGTATATTCAAGACAAAGGTGTACAAATGCTTGGATAATAAGGTCAACAGGTTCATGGATTTGTACAGGAAATTAGTGTCAATATAGATGATCAGGCTGATTTTACTTAATGGTGGGAATGACACAAATGGCCGCGTACCCACGTCGACTTCTATTTCATGTGAATATAATTACATTTTTCTCAACATTTAAGAAATAACTTTACCAGCTTGGTATTATTTCCATCCTCTGTATTCAGAATAGTTCTCGGCACAAAGTCAGACGCTGCTCGGGAAAGATGGGGATTGCTGTGCAATGATGCACATTAAAGATTATAAAAGTCAAATTAGCCCCTCTCCAGGAATGTTAGCAGAGTTACAAATGGAGAATGCAGAGAAAACCATTTCACTCAAAGGGTAATGCTGGGGAAATGAGTTACTACAGTAAAATATTCAGAGGAATGGCGAGAAAGTACAATTTTAATCAAGTACAAAAAGGAACAGGTTTGTTAGACTAAGTGCCCCTTTCTTGTGGTAAATAACTATTTTCCTATTACCCATCTTGTAATTATATTGGAAGATCATCATTTCAGAAATAAGTGTACGGTGTGAACATCACATAAATGCTCACCTGATTGCTACAAGTACATTCTGGCACTGTGTGGAGTCTTAGCTTTACTTAGAATGAAGATATTGTTTGGACAGCTTCTGCTTTCACAATTACTATTTATTGAAGGTTAATTGTATTTACCTTTAACAATGTGTTAAAAATGCAGAATCCTAATTGAAGCTAGAGGAGTGCTAAACAACAATTCTGACAGCCAGAATTGTTCTACAAAAGCATGTCAACTCTCCACAAAGTAAAACTGTCTCTCCAAGTGAGAAAAATACTGCTCAGGATAATCAGTGATGTCAACTACCTTCAATGTGTGAAAAAGACATGCGAATTATAATAATGAAGGTTCTAATCTCCAGTGCGGAGTTTGGTGATAATGGCTAACGTTTCATTTGGTTTGGTATTCCTAAATGTAATGGCTAAACAGGAAGTTTTGCTGGAAATGACAGACCTTATCTTTGAGGATCACTCCCAACATCACTGACTGCCTCTATTTTTCTACCCTTGCAACATTCAAAACTTCAAATACCCTCCTGAACCACATTAATCTTACCTCATACATTACATGCATAAGTAACAATTTCTCTATCAGGTTAATGCATAATTGTTAATTAAGCCTGTTAATTTTCCATATCCCCAAAAAACACTCCACTAGACTCAAGGCGATGTCAGGTTTACTCTTTTCACAGGGTCTGATGTAATTATCGTGACTCCACTTTGCTTCCCCTCGCAGCAATATATTGAGTCCTTTAACTTTCTATCGACATTTTTGGTAAAGCGGTAAAACAGTCAAGCTCAGATTCTTCTCAACAGAAATTGCTTTGTTTGCCGTTGTCTCATTTTATTTACTTCCCCTACCCCTCCTTCAATTACACTTGTCCCTCTTCCATTCCATTCCTTCTATAGCCTAATTACAGTTTATATTCCAGCTTTGCCCAGCAAAATCAAGAGAGCAGTTCAGCCAGTTGCGTTCAAGCCTTCACCACAATTCTCTCAGATCACGGCTGTTTTGTACCTCTATTTTCCCCAATATTTAATCATTCCACAATGCTTCACTACTTACCCAAAATGTATTTATTCACCTTAATGTTTAAAGCTTCAATTATTCTGCCATTCCTACATTTTAATGGAGAATATTACAAAGTTCTTCCTGAAAAAACTTTTCTGATTTTATTCCCAGCGCCCCCCATAATGTTTGGGATAAAGACCCATCATTTATTTATTTGCCTCTGTACTCCACAATTTGAGATTTGTAATAGAAAAAAATCACATGTTGTTAAAGTGCACATTGTCAGATTTTAATAAAGGCCATTTTTATACATTTTGGTTTCACCATGTAGAAATGTTTTGGGCATAGTCATTTCAGGGCACCATAATGTTTGGGACACATGGTTTCACAGGTGTTTGTAATTGCTCAGGTGTGTTTAATTGCCTCCTTCATGCAGGTATAAGAGAGCTCTCAGCCACTAGTCCTTCCTCCAGTCTTTCCATCACCTTTGGAAATTTTTATTGCTGTCTATCAACATGAAGACCAAAGTTGTGCCAATGAAAGTCAAAGAAGCAATTATGAGACTGAGAAACAAGAATAAAACTATTAGAGACAACAGCCAAACCTTAGGGTTACCAAAATCAACTGTTTGGAACATCATTAAAAGAGAGCACTGGTGAGCTTACTAATCGCAAAGGGACTGGCAGGCCAAGGAAGACCTCCATAGCTGATGACAGAAGAATTCTCTCTATAATAAAGAAAAATCCCCAAACACTAGTCCGACAGATCAGAAACACTCTTCAGGGGTCAGGTGTGGATTTGTCACTGAGGAGCCGTGGCCAGAAGACCGACAACCCGCTCGGAATGCCCAGCTCGCCTGTGCCGGAGACTCGCAGTGGACCCGCATCACAGATGGAAATCCATCTGGAAGGCCCGGCTCGCCCGCCAGAGTGGAAAGAGTCAAACGGTGGGCCGGTAAGCAGATCGGCAGCGAGAGAGAGTACACTGCATCGACAGTGGAGTGGGCCTCTGGAGGCCCTGCAGCAGCCTGGGACTCCAAGAAGCCAAGCACGTGGACCCCAAGCGGCATGCAGCAGCACAGACACCAAGGCGATGCTTGGCCAAGCCGACCCTGCAACGCCGCCAGGCCAACGGGCCTTCATTGTCGGGTCAAGAACCAAAAGGCGCAAAACTGGCGACTCTGTATACTGTTTCAGTGTACTCCTGCTATACACTTGTATCGTAGCTAAGATGCTTAACTAATATGCATCTAAGTGGTTCTGTATAGTGATAATTGTACTGAACTGTATACGAATTTCACTGCACCTCAGTACATGTGACAAATAAATAAAGTACATGACATGCAGAATGCTTAAATTGTACCTTAAGTTGTAATGCAATTCTGATGAATCTGCCATACTCCCCTCAAAGGCCATAGTTAGAGCGCTGCACAGCACAGAAACAGGCCCTTCGGCCCACTCGTCCATGTCAACCAAGTTGGCATTCCGAGCTCATCCCATTTGCCTTCATTTGCCTCATATTCCTCATACCCTTCCTATCCATACGTGTCCAAATGTCTCCCGTAAATCACAATTATAGCTGCTTACCTAGCCTGCTCTGGCAGTAATAAATATCTTCCTAAAATCTCCAAGTTAATTTTGTTGATTCACCGGGGTCTGACTAACCACAGGCCAACACTCGTTCTTTAGGTTTATTGGCATGCGTACCGAAGTACAGTAGAAATTTGTTTTGCATGCTATCCAATCAGATACTACCATATACAAATACTATCAAATCAAACTCACGTACAATAGGTAGACCGAAGGGGAAGGTATTCTGCACAGGGTGCAGAATATAATTCTCAGCATTGTTGCTGAGACAAACACGAGACAAAATTCAATGTCTAACAATTTCTTACAGGTCCTGGGCAGAGCTGTTCCCAAACCAAGCTGTGAAGCAACCTAGCAGTAGGCTTGCTATGGTGCATCTGTGAAGGTTTGTAAGTCATAGAAACATAGAAAATAGGTGCAGGAGGCCATTCGGCCCTTCGAGCCAGCACCGCCATTCATTGTGATCACGGCTGGTCATCCATTGGAGACATGCCGAATCTCCTCAGTCTCCTCGGGAAAGAGGCGTTGGGGTGCCTTAGCTATTGCATCAATGCGGTTAGTCTATGACAGATCATTGGTAATGTTAACGCCAAGGAACTTGAAGCTCTTAACCATTTCCACTTTGGCACCATTGATGCTGACTGGGTCATGTACTCCATGCTCCCTGCAGTCAGTAACAAACTCTTTCACCTTGCTGACCGAGGGAGAGATTATTGTCCTGACACATGTAACTAAGTTCTCTATCTCCATCCTATACTTCATCTCGACATTGTTTGTGATTCGGCGCACCACGGTGGTGTCATCTGCAAATTTGTAGGTGGAATTAGAGCCCAATTTGGTTGCACAGTTATGAGCGTATTGAGCATAGAGTAGGGGACTGAGAACGCATTCTTGCAGGGCACCGATGTTGAGAACTGTGGAGTGCATCTCCTGTCTCTTAAAGCACTGTCAGAGCCATTTTACTTTGGCACCAGGATGACAGTGGTCTTTTGAAATAAGATTTCACGATCTGCAGATCCTTGCATCAAACACAACATTCTACACTCTGTTTATTTTCTCTTTTGCATTATCTGATGTACTTATCTATTGTATGATTTGCCTGGTTAGTTTATTTTTAAACCTGTATCTCAATACATGTGACAATAACAAAATACGAACATAAGAAATAGATGCTGGGATAAGCTTTGGGCTCTCATACCTACTGTGTCATTAAAGATATCAAAGCTTTTCACTGAACCTCGATACACGTGATAATAAACTAAACTGATATCACAACTGATCGTTCATCACAGCACTATTATCCCCATGTCCGCACTTTCCTTAGCAGACAGAGCTATACAGCAACGGTAAAGGCCCCATGACCCATCAATATGGATCCACAATACCATAGTATCAATAATCTATTTATAATTCCAGCTATAGTACCTAAAATTCATTTGTTCTTAATATACCAGTAACTGAGCCCCGCACCATTTTCTTGAGTACAAAATTCCACAGATTCATAACTAGAAATTTCTGCTCATTTACCTGAATGGCCAACTGCTGAGTTTGGGACCGTGACTGGTATGAGGTAAGTCAGCCAGGTCAAACAACAGCTCTGCACCTAACCATAAAAACGTTGCAACTTTCAATAAAGTCACCTCTCATTCTTCTAAACTCAAGAGTGTATTCAAGAGGGTGAATCCGTCCAGTCCAACACAGAGCCATTGACTCGATCTACATTTCACATTGCCTCGAGAAGTCAGACACCCCGAGGCATTTCCCACCAGTCATTCCTTTTCTCCCCACTCCCATTGGACAGGAGATGAAGCTTGAAAGAGTGCACCTCCAGACTCAGAAATAGCTTTTTCCACTGCTATCAAACTTCTCATTGGACCTCGGATAAGCGACGGTACAGACAAATTATTCAACCTACCTCATTGCAGATATTGGACCTTTGCTCTGGAACTGTTTGCTAAAATGCTGAGAAACTACATCTTGCACACTGGTATCTTTCCCTTTGCTCTACCTTTTTGTCCTTGTGTTTGTCGTGATTGTATTAGTTTTAGTTTAGTTTAGATACAGTGCGGAAACAGGACCTTCGATCCATAGGGACCAGCCGACCAGCGACCCCTGCATATTAACACTACCCTACACACACTAGGGACAATTTTTACATTTACCAAGCCAATTTACCTACATACCTGTACGTTTCTGGTGTGTGGGAGGAAACCAAAGATCTTGGCGAAAAAACGCACCCAGGTCACGGGGAAAACATACAAACAGACAGCACCTTTGGTCGGGATCGAACCTGGGTCTTACACACTGCCGCCCTATTCGTATATAGTATTAACTGATTTGATTATAGAAAGCAAACAAAAGCTTTTCATTGTACATTGGTACGCATGACAATAATAAACCTAAACCAAATAAACTAACCAAGTTACCATAATCTCTTTGTACAACTACTTGCCAAGAACAGAAAATACTCAAAACACTCAGTAGGTCAGACAGTATCTATGGAAAGAAAACAGTTAACTTTTCAGGTACAAGAGGACAACATTATAGAAACAGGAACTGCAGTTGCTGGTTTACAAAAAAGACAAAGTGCTAGAATAACAACGGATCAGGCAGCATCTCTGGAGAACATAGGTGATGTTTTGGGTCAGGACCCTTCGGAAATGCAGTCTGACTTGTTGAGTCACTCCAGCACTTTGGGTCTTTTTTTAAAACAACCAAAGCATTAACAGTTTCTCTATCTAAAAAATGCTACAAGACCTGATAACTGCAACATTTCCTCCTTTTATTTCAGATTTCCGGTATCTACAATGTTTTTATTTTTATTTCAGACGCACCAAGAGGCCTTGAGTAGAAACTATCACAACAGTATCGCTGAATATTGCAACATAGAGTGGATGCAGCCATTTCAATTGCTTTCTAGAATATTTTCGACACAAGTATAAAAAACAAGAAAGCTCCAACCAGCAAGCCTCAAAAATAACTATTTTTGGGTGGTTACAATCTTTTTCTCAATGTAGGGGAGCCTAAAACTAGAGGGTGTATGTTTAAGGCAAAAGGGGATTTAGAAAGGATCCCAGGGCATTTCCCCCTCACATGAGATGGTACGTATATGGAACAAAATGCCAGAGGAAACTGTGGAGGTGGGGGCAATTACATTGTTTAAAAGACATTTAGACAGGTATACAAATAGAAAAGGCTTGGTGGGATATGGGCCATACACAGGCAGATAGGCTCAAGACAGACATCTTGGTCAGCATGGATGAGTTGGAGCGAAGAGCTTGCATCCACACCATTTATTTCTATGAATTAGAATCCCAGTCAAACAGCCCTTTAAGATAATAGTTCGGCAAAAGATCGTCAATATGCACATTTCTGCTCAATCGCTGGTTTATTGGGGGCCATATCAGTAGTGTTACTATCAAAGCAGAATCTTATTTAGATGCCCAATGTCAATAATCTGTGGGGCAACAGGTGTATGCAGGGTAGGGTAGTGAAAATGCATATTATAGGTTAATAATGCAACATTTCATAAAAGTTCAACTGGGACATATCAATAAAGGCTAACATTTAGAATCACCCTACCGATTGACAACCTGACAGTCAAAGCAATATCAGGATCACATCAAAAGGTGACCTGGACTGATTAAAAGCAAGCTCAGATGGCAATTGTGAAATATCTCCGTATCCATACACATTGATGTCAGTTTAATATCAATGCAGCTTGTGCTCAAGGCTAGTTTATTCTTGTTAACAGTAAAAGTACCCCACCAATCGAATCGCAGAACTCTTATTGTCTAATTGCTGTGTAAAAAGGAACCTTCTAATAATATACCACCAGCAATGAATTACTGAGAAAGTCCAGTTAATTATACAGCATGTCTTTGCCACCTAAACATCCCACCGCCTTAATCAAAACATGTTGGGAAAAAACAGGTCCACCATTTAAATTAACTTTTTAATTACACTTGAAATATTAAACTGTTTTGTTTGCCTTTTCTCATTGAAAGGAAAACAACGCTTGTATTTCTCCAAGTATCTGATCTCTTAATACTATGTATACCAGTAGAAAATCTATTTCAAAACAGTAACATCCTAATTGGTATTGACTCAGTTGAACATGCAATACACAAGTGTCTAGAGCAGAAAACGGGGGTGGTGGGAAAAAAGTATAGATAACGAAGGGAACTGGAGCCCTTGTCTTCCCACTTTAGCTTGCGTCTAAACAATGAAGGCGATGAGGTTATTGCAAAATGGGGGACATTCAAGCGTGACAGAGGGGGGAGAGAACAGTGTATAGGCCACAACACTGCAATCAACTCCAGTGTAACACAGAATAAAGGGAACTTAACAACGGCTGCTAGTTCTACCGAAGTCAAAAACAACATTTTTGCCGGAAAAAGACAATTCCACAACTGGCCATGCTCATGATCAAAAAAAAGGTAGAGGGGCCGACGCTTTCGGCACACATCAGCGGCCTCGCGTCTCCGGTACAGAGCGGGGGCGGCGGGCTTGGTGGCGCTGCGCCCGCCGGTGATGGCCCAGGTCTCGGCACCAGGTCCCTCCCCTCCCCTCCCCTCAAGACGTGGCCGACCCAGCATCCTCTCCTCTCTCTCCAGCCGGCGCTCACCCACATAAGAAAGGCAATACAATTGCATAGGGAATGTGACACGGAAATAAATGTCTGCCGGCCAAACGAACCCGAAAGCAACTGTGTCAATAAATGAGAAGGCTGAGGCACCAGGTTGGGGCGGGCGGATACAGACAATGTCGCAGACAGATAGGACAAACGCTGGGACAGACAGGCCCCAGGGTGGCACAGGGAGCCGGACCGGGCTCCCGCACCGCCGGTGCCGGTGCTGGGCATTGCAGCAAGGCTCCCATCACGGCTGTAAGGTCATCAGCCCTGACAATGCCGTAAGTGACTGACTGGCTCCCTGGCACCCACCAGGAGCAAGGCAGCAGCTGGCCAAGCCTGAGCTGGCACAAGGAGACAGACCTGCATTTAATCACAGGACATGGAAGTCACGGGCCAGGCCAGCATTTATCGTCCATCCCTAATTACACCAGAAATAGAGAAGTTAAGTCATACACACCGAAACAGGCCAAGTCGCCTCCATCACTTTCTCCGGCGGCTTATTCCACATATACACCACCCTTTGAAAAATTGCACCTCAGGTTCCATTTAAATCTTTTCCTCTCACTTATTATTAAGTCCTCTAGCTTTAGACCTCTCTACCCTGTGGGAAAGACTGGGTATTCACCTTCTCTCTGTCCCTCAAGAATTTATAAACCTCCTACCGTCACATAAACTCCAGGGATATCCAGTCTTTAACCCAACCCTCCAGACCCCGCAACATTAAATCATTTTTGCATCCTTTCCAGTTAATGACCTCCTCCAAAAACTGAGCAACCTGAACTGTACATATGTAACTGTACATACTCCATATGCAATCTTACCATCTACAACATAGTCATCCAGCACAGAAACAGAGCTTTTCGGTCCAATTGCATCTCTCTAAACCTTTCCTATTCATGTACTAGTTCAAATGTCTTACAAATGCTGTGATAGAACCTGCCTCAACTACCTCCTCTGTCAGCTCATTCCATATACCCACCACCCTCTGTAAAGTGCCATGATGTCCCAACTCCTGTAATCAACACACTGACTGATGAAGGCTAGCATGCCAAACACCACCTTCACCATCCTGTCCACCTACAATAATACCACCTTGTACAGGAAAGAACTGCAGATGCTGGTTTTCACCGAAGATAGACACAAAATGATGGAGTAACTCAGTGGGACAGGTAGCATCTCAGGAGAGAGGAATGGGTGATGTTTCGGGTCGAGAGTCAGGGGAGAGGTTTGGAAGGATACAAAGAGAATATAAGGTGTGAAAACGACAGATCAAAGCAGACGATGATCAAGGAATTGTAGAATGGTTTATTGTTGGCTGAGGGGAAGATGACAATGAGGCATGCAAACAGTAAAATTAATCAGGAGGACAACAAAACGAGTCCGCTCTGACTTTTCTGTCCTGGGCCTCCTCCACTGTCAGAGCGAGGCCAAACGCAAATTGGCGGAACAGCACCGCCTATTTCGCTTAGCAGCTTACAACCCTGCAGTATGAATATTGATTTCTCCAACTTCAACTAACTCTTGCTTTCCATCTCCCTCCATCCCTCCCCCACCCTAGTTCTCCAACTAGTTTTTTACTGTCCTCTTGATTAACTTTACTGATTGTATGCCTCATTGTCACCTTCCCCTCAGCCAACAATGATGGCTTTGATCTGTTGTTTTCACATCTTACATTCTTCTTGTACCCTTCCATATCTCTACTTTCCCTCTCCCCTGACAATCAGTCTGAAGCAGGGTCTCGACCCAAAATGCCACCCATTCCTTGAGATGTCCCGTTGAGTTACTCCAGCATTTTGTGTCTGTCTACAATGCTTCCTTCATGGAAATATGTATCTGCACCCCTAGGTCTCTGTTTTACACTCCCCAAGGCCCAACCACTTACTGTGCAAGTCCTGCCCTGCTTTGTTTGTCTTATCAAAAGTGCAACACGCGCAAGATTTATTTATTTATTTAAAAATATGCCAAACTTTGGTCAATCATATACAAGCCAGGCTGAAGGAGTGCAGATTTTCTCCTCAAATGGTATTAGTGATTTTGAGGGGCTTTTAAAACAATCTGTTAGCATTCTAGCCACTGTATTTGAGATTGTCAGTTTGGAATTGCAAATGTTGTTTCATTATTTTATTTTTAAGAAATTTCCCGTGGCACAGCCAGATCAAATTTGTGACTTAGAATCAACCGATGAGCCACTTGTCCAGTAGCAGAGACAAAGAGGGGTCCACACTGTATTACAAGTTAAAGACTATTCAAAATAATTGCTTCTGATAACATCAAGGTCCCATTGGCTACAGTAGTGACAGCGCAGAGTGGTCCGTGGCTGCTTTTGTCAAATATCACTTTTTTGTGACAACGAATGTAGGTTTCGGATTTGTTTCCCCGCAGTGGGCAGGAGAATGCACCTAAAGGATGTTAAATAATCCATTTTATCAGTGCAAAGAAAAACAACTGAAGCTACCATCAGCACAACAACAGGTTTGTTATTTAAAGATTCTTGCGCAGTTTAACCTCGAGAGGCATGATCATCCTCACTGAACAACAGTAATACACTGGTGGGACAATGAAATAGAATAGAAATCGAGGCATTTGGAGGCTTCTTTCCCAGAGTGAGACGGTAGTGTTGTCTGAATGGCGAAAATTCCTCCAGCACCTTCAGCCCTCGCTGTCTTCTATCCCCTCACAAACATTCTCCCATCCACCATCAGCTTTATAGCCCTCCGCTATTACCCTTGACCATTTCCCCCCACACCAATCGACGGTCTGCCCTATTCCCCCAGCATCCTCCATCTCTTTATACACTCGATGCCTTCAGCCCCTTCCCAGCAATCACATTTTGCCTTGACATGCCACTTCACTCTCCTTCCACATCTCATCCCTCAACTTGCCCCTCCCTCCTCTCAAGCGCACTCATTCTTCAACCCTGTTCCCATCACCTTGTTCTTCCTCTTGCCCCTCCATATCCCTCTTTATTACCACCCCTCCCACCCTACCCCCACCCTCCTCTCTCATCCCATCCTACCCCCCTCCTCCCACCCAACCCCCTCCTCCTCCCACCATCCCTTTCCCGCTGCTCCCATCTTCCCCCTCTCCTCCCATCCCTTCTCCCCTCTCCTCTCTCTCATCCTCCTCCTCCCCCCATCCTTGCCTCCCTCTCCTCCCATCCTTACCCCCTCCCATCCCCTCCTTACCCCCCTTTCATCCCATCCTCCCCTTCCTATACTTTCCACCTCTTCCCATCCTTTCCTCCCCTCCCCTATCCTTACCCCCCTCACCTCCTATCCTCCCCATCTCCTGCCATCCCCCTCCCATCCTTCCCCCCTCTTCCCATCCTCTCCTCCCCCTCCTGCCATCCTTCCCACCTTTCCCCTCCCCCTCTCCTCCCTACTTCCCCCCTCTTCTCATCCTCCCCCCCTTCTTCCCAACCTCCCCTTCCCATACTTTCCCCCCTCTTCCCATCCTCTCCTGCCATCCTCCCCCCTCTCTTCCCATCCTCCCCCCCTCTCCCCATACCTCTCCCCCTCCTCCCAACCTGTCCCTCCTCTCCTGCCATCCTCCCCTCCTCCCACCATCCTCCTTTCAACCCCCTCCCCTTTCTCTCCCACCATCCTCTCCTCCTTCCCCCCCTCCCACCCACCATCCTCTCATCCTTTCCCCCCCTCTCTCCCACCACCCTCTCCTCCTTCCCCCTCCCCCCACCACCCTCTCCTCCTTCCCCCTCCCCCCTCCATCCTCTCCTCCTTCCCCCCACCTCCTCTCCTCCTTCCCCCATCTCTCCTCCTCCCCCCCTCCCACCATCCTCTCCTCCTTCCCCCCACCTCCTCTCCTCCTTCCCCCATCTCTCCTCCTCCCCCCCTCCCACCATCCTCTCCTCCTCACCCCCCCCCCCCTTCCCCCTCTCTCCCACCATCCTCTCCTCCTCCCCCCCCCCCCCCCCCCCCCCACTCCTCATCCGCCGGAGCTCGTGCCTCCGGAGCCGTTGGTGTTTGGTGTCAGTGCGAGGGGCGGTGGCGGCCGGAGCGGAGGGCCCCGGGTCGGGTCACCTCACCACCCGACCCGGCCCGGCGCCGGCGCACCTCCCCTCCCCTCCCCTCCCCTCCCCTCGGCCAGGTAGGGTAGGCACGCCCCCTCCCCACTTTCCCTTTCCTCCCTTCCCTCTTACCCCGGGTCAGGTAGAGCGGGACGTTCTCCTCGCCGCTGTCATTCCGCCCTGTGGACGTTGATGGAGGGAGAGAGAGAGAGAGAGAGAAAAAAACACGGTCAGTAACGATTGACCCGGGGGGGGGTGAGGGGGGGTTCGCTCGTTTTGCGTCGGTGGTTTTTTTTTTTAAATCCTCCCCGCGGGGGCTGGGGCTGGGGCTGGGGCGAGGAGGTTTTACCTCGGATGCGGAGGCTCCTGGTGGAGCAGCCGCGGACGCTGGCCGCCATCTTCACCCACTGCCGGGCATTGGGCGGGCGGGCGGCGCCGCTCTCGCGAGAACAAGGCCAACACCGCGCGCAGGCAGAGAGACACGGAGCGGGTGGGGGAGGAGGGGCATGGTGTGGGGGGAGGGGCTTCGTGTGGGGGAGGGGCATAGTGGGGGGGGCATGGTGTGGGGGAGGGGCTTGGTGTGGGGAGGAGGGGCTAAGTGTGGGGAGGAGGGGCTTAGTGTGGGAGGAGGGGCTTGTGTGGGGGAGGGGCAGTGTGGGGGGGCTTGGTTTTGGGGAGGAAGGGTTTGGTGTGGGGAGGAGGGGTTTGGTTATGGGGAGGAGGGGCTTAGTGTGGGGAGGAAGGGCTTAGTGTGGAAGGAGGGGCTTGGTGTGGGGGGAGGAGGGGCTTGGTGGGGGAGGAGGGGCTTGGTGTGGTGGAGGGGCTTGGTGTGGGGAGGAGGGGGTTGGTGTGGAAGAGGGGCTTAGTGTGGGGAGGAAGGGCTAGGTGTGGGGCGGAGGGGCTTGGTGTGGGGAGGAGGGGCTTAGTGTGGGGAGGTGGGGCTTAGTGTGGAAGGAGGGGCTTGGTGTGGGGGAGGGGCTTGGTGGGGGAGGGGCTTCACGTGGAGAGGAGGGGCTTGATGTGGGGGAGGAAGAGCTTTGTGCAGTGAGGAGGGGCTTGGTGTGGGGAGGAGGAGGGACTTAGTGTGGGGAGGAGGGGCTTGGTGTGGGGAGGCGAGGGCTTGGTGTGGGGGAGCGGGGGGTTAGTGTGGAGAGGAGGGGCTTGGTGTGGGGAGGAGGGGCTTGGTACGGGGAGGAGGGGCTTAGTGGGGGAGGGGCTTGGTGTGGGGAAGTGCTTGGTGTGGGGAGGAGGGGCTTAGTGTGGGGGAGGTGCTTCGTGTGTGAGTGGATGGGCATGGTGTGGGGGAGGGGCTTGGTGTTATCATATCATATCATATCATATATATACAGCCGGAAACAGGCCTTTTCGGCCCTCCAAGTCCGTGCCGCCCAGCGATCCCCGCACATTAACACTATCCTACACCCACTAGGGACAATTTTTACATTTACCCAGCCAATTAACCTACATACCTGTACGTCTTTGGAGTGTGTGTTGGGGAGGGGCTTAGTGTGGAGAGGAGGGGCTTGGTGTGGGGGAGGAGGAGCTTGGTGTGGGGATGAGGGGCCTGGTGGGGGCTTGGTGTGGGGGGAGGGGCTTGGTGTGGGGGGAGGGGCTTGGTGTGGGGGGAGGGGCTTGGTGTGGGGGGAGGGCCTTGGTGTGGGGGGAGGGCCTTAGTTTGGGGGAGGGGGGCTTGGTGTGGGGAGGAGCTTGGTGTGGGGAGGAGGGGCTTAGTGTGGGGTGGAGGGGCTTAGTGTGGGGTGGAGGGGCTTAGTATGGGGGAGGGGGGTTAGCAGCTTGGTGTGGGGAGGAGCGGCTTGGTGTGGGGGAGGAGGGGCTTTGTGGGGGAGGGGGCTTAGTGTGGGGAGGAAGGGCTTGGTGTGGGGGGGGCTTGCTGTGGGGAGGAGGGGCTTAGTGGGGGAGGGGCTAGTTGTGGGGAGGAGGGGCTTGGTGTGGGGGAGGAGGGGCTTAGTGTGGGGGTGGAGGGGCTTAGTGTGGGGGAGGAGGGGCTTAGTGTGGGGGAGGAGGGCGGTGCAGGGGTGGGCTTGTTGTTGGGAAGGAGGGGCTTAGTGTGGGGGAGGGGCTTGGTGTTGGAGGAGGGGCTTAGTGAGGGGAGGAGAGGCTTGGTGTGGTGAGGAAGGGCTTAGTGTGGGGGAGGAGGGGCTTGGTGTGGGGAAGGTGGGGGGAGGGGCTTAGTGTGGAGAGGAGGGACTTAGTGCGGGGAGGAGGGCTTGGTATGCGGGAGGAGCTTGATGTGGGGAGGAGGGGGTTGGTGTAGGGAGGAGGGGCTTGGTGTGGGGAGGAGGAGAATAGTGTGGGGAGCAGTGGGGGGAGGGACTTAGTGCGGGGAGGAGGGACTTAGTGTGGGGTGGAGGGTCTTACCATGGGGAGGAGGGGCTCAGTGTGGAGGAGGGGCTTGGTGTAGGGGAGGGGCATAGTTGGGAGGAGGGGCTTGGTGCGAGGGAGGAGGGCTTGTGCGAGGGAGGAGGAGCTTGGTGTGGGGGAGGGGCTTGGTGTGGGAGGAGGGGCTCGGTGTGGGCAGGAGGGGCTTAGGTTGGGGAGGAGGGGCTTAATTTGGGGAGGTGTGGTTGAGTGTGGGGTGGGCTCAGTTTGGGGAGGGGCTTGGTGTGGGGAGGTGAGGCTCAGTGTGGGGGAGTGGCGTAATGTGGGGAGGGGCTTAGGGTTGGGAGGATTTGGTGTGGTGGGAGGGGCTTAGTGTGGGTGAGGGGCTCAGTGGGGAGGAGGGGCTTAATGTTGGGGAGGGGACTTATTTGGGGAGGTGGGGCTTAGTCTGGGGAGGAGTGGCTTAGTGTGGGGGGCTTCGTGTGGGGGAGCGGCTTAGTGTGGTGAGGAGTGGCTTGGGATTGGGAGGTGGGGCTTAGTGTTAGGGAGGGGATTCGTGTGGGGAGGAGGGGTTTAGTGTGGGGAGGGGCTTGGGATGGGGATGGGCTTAATGTGAGGAAGAGAGGTGATTGCAGTTGAGGAAGGGGATTTAGGGATAGGAGAGTGAGGGTGGTGATTGAGGAGGAGGGGATTGAGGGAAGGGGATAGAGGGGAGGGGATTGAGGGAGAGGGGTGGTGATTGAGGGGAGGAGAGATTGAGGGAAAGGGGAGGGGATTGAGGGAAGGGAGGTGGTTGAGGGACAGGGGAGGGGATTGAGGGAGAAGGGTTTGGTGGAAGGAGGAGATTGAGGGAGAGGGACAGGTATTGAGGGAGAGGGGAGGGGCTGTGGGAGAGGGGAGGGTTGAGGGGGAGGGGATGTGATTGAGAGGGAGGGGATTGTGCAGGAGAGGGTTGAGGGATAGAGGAGGGGGTTGAGGGGGAGGGGAGGAGGGGCTTGAGAAGAAGGAGGGGACTGAGGGATAGGAGAGTTGGTTGGAGGGGGAGGTGCTTGGTGAGGAGGGGGAGGTGCTTGACGGGGAGGGAGGGGATTGAGGGAAGGGGGCTTGGCGGAGGAGGGGGCTTGATGGGATGGGAGGAGCATGGGGAGGCTGGAGCTTCAGAGGGAAGACAAGAGAGGAGGGAGGAGCTTCATGGAAGGGAGTGGCTTGGTGGAGCAGTGTGGCTTTTGGTGAGGGGGCAGAGTGAGGGCTTGTGTGAGTGAGGGGAGGCAGTGTCTGAGAAGGGGGGCAAGGCTTGGTGTGGGTTGTAGGGCCATGGAATGATTGAGAGGAAGGAGACGCAGTTTGGCGTTGCAGGGTTGTGCGTGCGGGGGGGGGGGGGTGGGGGTGGTAGGAGAAAGAAGGGGTGGGTCTTGGCAAGAGGGGCTGAAGTGCCCATTTCCATGCTTTATCTTTAAACTAAACTAAGGGTTATTTCACTTTGGTAAATCCTGACTCACACTGCCCAATTCTATTATTATTTTCCAAGGGTCCTTTTACCAATTATTTTGTCATGGAGTCTAGGATTTCCCTGCTACTGATGTTAGGCTAACTAGTCTAGCTGACCCAGTTTCTCTTCCACTCCATTCATGAGCAGTAGGATAACATTTGCAAATAGACAACTATGGTGTCAAGCTTCTGAGGAGTAGACTGAACTGCTTTTCTTCAGTTCAGTTAAATGGATTCTAGTAGCTCTATGTACTTCTGATTGCCAAGCTACAGAAGGATGTCATTAAGCTGGAAAAGGGTACTGAAAATTTTCACCAGGATGTTATTGGGATTGGAAGTTTGAGTGAGAAGAAGATTATTTGTATCACTTTCACAAGTGACAGGAGTAGATTTAGGCCTTTCGGCCCATCGAGTTTACTCTGCCATTCAATCATGGCTGATCTCTGCCTCCTAATCCCATTTTCCTGCCTTCTCCCCATAACCCTTGACACCCGTTCTAATCAAGAATTTGTCTATCTCTGGCTTAAAAATATCCACTGACTTGGCCTCCACAGCCCTCTGTGGCAATAAGTTCCACAGATTAACTCCCCTCTAACTAAAGAAGTTCCTCCTCACCTCCTTTCTAAAAGAGCGCCCTTTAATTCTGAGGCTGTGACCTCTGGTCCAAGACTCTCCCATCAGTGGAAACATCCTCTCCACATCCACTTGCCTTTCATTATTCTGTAAGTTTCAATGAGGTCCCCCCTCAACCTTCTGAACTCCAGCGTATAGAGGCAAAGTGATGTCAAGCACTCATCATATGTTAACCCACTCATTCCTGGAATTATTCTTGTAAACCTCCTCTGGACCCTCTCCGGAGCCAGCACATCCTCAGATATGGGGCCCAGGTTTGCTCACAGTACTCCAAGTGCGGCCAGTCGAGCGCCTTATGGAGCATCAGCGTTACATCTCTTTTTCCTTGAGTGAAGAAGGCAGAGAGGTGACATTTAGAAAATCATGAGGGAGTTTACATAGGATGTATGGTCACAGTCTTTACCCCAGCCTAGGGGAGTCTAAAGGTTTTGATGCGGTTTAGACAATAGACAATAGACAATATACCCAAGAAAGCACAACAATGCTTCTACTTCCTCAGAAGACTAAAGGAATTCAGCATTCAAAGAATGATTACAATAAATTGAGTTACACTAGGTAATCATAATCGTGCAAGCTTAAGTGTACTCAAAATATACAAAATCTTCCCACTGATGCTGGGTTCAACCTGAAATGTCCACCCACCACAGATGCTGCTCGACCCATTGAATCCCTCCAGCAAATGGTCGGCATCTGGAGTCTCTTGTCATCATTGCTGATCTTCCGCTTCAGAAATATTTTCCTGCCTTACCCTCTTATTCCCTGATTTCTCTTGACCTCCCAAAATCTATCGATCTCTACTTTGAGGGAATATTTAGGAACAGTGAGACCAGAAAGTGGCAGCACAGATAAATAATGCAGTAAAGATGATGAGCAATAAAACATATTTATTCGCTGAAGCTGTGCATTTAAGAGCAGGGTGATAATGATGCAATTTTACAGAATAATAGTTAGTCATAGCTCCTCGATATCCTGTTACAATAGACAATAGGTGCAGGAGTAGGCCATTCGGCCCTTCGAGCCAGCACCGCCATTCAATGTGATCATGGCTGATCATTCTCAATCAGTACCCCGTTCCTGCTTTCTCCCCATACCCCCTGACCCCGCTATCCTTAAGAGCTCTATTTAGCTCTCTCTTGAATGTATTCAGAGAATTGGCCTCCACTGCCCTCTGAGGCAGAGAATTCCACAGATTCACAACTCTCTGACTAAAAAAGTTTTTCCTCATCTCTGTTCTAAATGGCCTACCGCTTATTCTTAAACTGTGGCCCCTGGTTCTGGACTCCCCCAACATTGGGAACATGTTTCCTGCCTCTAACATGTCCAACCCCTTAATAATCTTATACGTTTCGATAAGATCCCTTCTCATCCTTCTAAATTCCAGTGTATACAAACCTAGTCGCTCCAGTCTTTCAACATATGATAGTCGCGCCATTCCGGGAATTAACCTAGTAAGCCCTCAATAGCAAGAATATCCTTCCTCAAATTTGGAGACCAAAACTGCACACAGTACTCCAGGTGCGGCCTCACTAGGGCCCTGTACAACTGCAGAAGGACCTCTTTGCTCCTATACTCAACTCCTCTTGTTATGAAGGCCAACATTCCATTGGCTTTCTTCACTGCCTGCTGTACCTGCATGCTTCCTTTCAGTGACTGATGCACTAAGACACCCAGATCACGTTGTACGTCCCCTTTTCCTAACTTGACACCATTCAAATAATAATCTGCCTTCCTATTCTTACCACCAAAGTGGATAACCTCACACTTATCCACATTAAACTGCATCTGCCATGCATCCGCCCACTCACACAACCTGTCCAAGTCACCCTGCAACCTCATAGCATCTTTCTCACAGTTCACACTGCCACCTAGCTTTGTATCATCGGCAAATTTGCTAATGGTACTTTTAATCCCTTCATCCAAGTCATTGATGTATATTGTAAATAGCTGCGGTCCCAACACCGAGCCTTGCGGTACCCCACTAGTCACTGCCTGCCATTCTGAAAGGGACCCATTTATCCCCACTCTTTGCTTTCTGTCTGTCAACCAACTTTCTATCCATGTCAGTACCCTACCTCCAATACCATGTGCTCTAATTTTGCCCACCAATCTCCTATGTGGGACCATGTCGAAGGCTTTCTGAAAGTCGAGGTACACCACATCCACCGGCTCTCCCCTGTCAATTTTCCTAGTTACATCCTCAAAAAATTCCAGTAGATTAGTCAAGCACGATTTCCCCTTCGTAAATCCATGCTGACTCGGAACGATCCTGTTACTGCGATCCAAATGCTCCGCAATTTCGTCTTTTATAATTGACTCCAGCATCTTCCCCACCACTGATGTCAGACTAACTGGTCTATAATTTCCCGTTTTCTCTCTCCCTCCTTTCTTGAAAAGTGGGATAACATTAGCTACCCTCCAATCCACAGGAACTGACCCGGAATCTATAGAACATTGGAAAATAATTACTAATGCGTCCACAATTTCTAGAGCCACCTCCTTAAGCACCCTGGGGTGCAGACCATCAGGCCCTGGGGATTTATCAGCTTTGAGTCCCATTAATCTACCCAAAACTTTTTCCTGCCTAATGTGGATTTCCTCCAGTTCCTCTGTCACCCTAGGATCTCTGGCCATTAGAACATCTGGGAGATTTTTTGTATCCTCCTCAGTGAAGACAGATCCAAAGTACCGGTTCAACTCTTCTGCCATTTCCTTGTTCCCCATAATAAATTCCCTGCTTCTGTCTTCAAGGGACCCACATTTGCCTTGACTATTTTTTTCCTCTTCACATACCTAAAAAAGCTTTTACTATCCTCCTTTATATTATTGGCTAATTTACCCTTGTACCTCATCTTTTCCCCCCGTATTGCCTTTTTAGTTATCTTCTGTTGCTCTTTAAAAGAGTCCCAATCCTCTGGCTTCCCACTCTTCTTTGCTATGTTATACTTCTTCCCTTTTATTTTTATGTTGTCCTTGACTTCCCTTGTCAGCCACGGGTGCCTCTTACTCCCCTTAGAATCTTTCCTCCTCTTTGGGATAAATTGATCCTGCAACTTCTGCATTATTCCCAGGAATACCTGCCATTGCTGTTCCACAGTCTTCCCTGCTAGGGCCTCCTTCCAGTCAATTTTGGCCAACTCCTGCCTCATGCCTCTGTAATCCCCTTTGCTATACTGTAATACTGACACCTCCGATTTTCCCTTCTCCCTCTCCATTTGTAGAGTAAAACTTATCATATTGTGGTCACTGCCTCCTAATGGCTCATTTATCTCGAGTCCCCTTATCAGGTCAGGTTCATTACATAACACTAAATCCAGAATTGCCTTCTCCCTGGTAGGCTCCAGTACAAGCTGTTCTAAGAATCCATCTCGGAGACACTCCACAAACTCTCTTTCCTGGGGTCCATTACCAACCTGATTTTCCCAGTCTACCTGCATGTTGAAATCTCCCATGACCACCGTAGCATTCCCTTTGTGACATGCCAATTTTAGCTCCTGATTCAACTTGCACCCTATGTCGAGGCTACTGTTTGAGGGCCTGTAGATGACTCCCATTACGGTCTTTTTACCCTTACAATTCCTCATCTCTATCCATACTGATTCTACATCTCCTGATTCTATGTCACTCCTTGCAAGGGAGTGAATATCATTCCTTACCAACAGAGCTACCCCGCCCCCTCTCCCCACCTGCCTGTTTTTTTCTGTACATTGTGTACCCCTGAATATTCAGCTCCCAGCCCTGGTCCTCTTGTAGCCATGTCTCAGTGATTCCCACAACATCATACTTGCCAATGTCTAACTGAGCCTCAAGCTCATCCACTTTATTTCTTATACTTCGCGCATTTAAATACAACACTTTACGGTGAGAGAGGATAGATAGATTTAAAGAAGACCTGAGGGGCAAGTTTTTCATACAGAGGCTTGTGGGCATGTGGAATGTGCAAAGAACTGCCAGAGGAATTGGTAGAGACAGATACAATTACAATTTTTGAAAGACATTCATGTCTACAGAAGGTTTAGCGATATGGGCAAATGCAGGCAAATGAGATCAGCATAGGTAGACAATTTGGCCGGCATGGGCGAGTTGGTCTGAAGGGTCTGTTTCCATGCTTTATGACTCTATGACACAGACTCAAAGGTTTGAGCGGCTTCCTCTTACATCATAATTTCCATATTCTAGAAGAAGAATCACGTTCCTAGTAACAAAACAAACTGCTGGAGGAACTCAAAGGGTTGGGCACACCTGTGGAGGGAATTGGGCAGACGACATTGGGATCCTTCTTCAGACTGATGGAGTAAAAGGGGCTGATAGCTGCAGCTGTGGCAGCTCTTTGAAATAAACAAAACTTCCTTTTTATAAAATGACCCCACAATGTCGCAAAGTATTTAATTCCATTTTAATCGTTTTTATGACGTAGTTACTTCTATAATTTGGGAAAACACCAACATACGCACCACTAGTTCCCATTTTGTGAGTTGTAGATGTGGCCCTGTCCTAAACACAGACCAGACTCCCCACTGTCGACTCCATCTACACTTCACGCTGCCTTGGGAAAGCAGCCAACATAATCAAAGACTTGTCCCACCCCGGTCATTCCTTCTTCTCCCTGCTCCTGATCGGCAGAAGATACAGAAGCTTGAAAGTGCGCACCACCAGACTCAGGAACAGCTTCTTCCCCTCTGTTATCAGGTTTTTAAACGGTCCTTCCATAAGTTATGGTACAGTCCAATTCACCTCTACCCCATTGCGGACATTGGACTTTGTCTCTGGAACTGATGTGCTGCAATGCTGAGAACTATATTCTGCACCTTCCCCTTTGCTCTGCCTATTGTACTTGAGCTTGGAATGATTGTGTATATGAATAGTATTATCTGATTTGATTGGATAACATGCAAAATAAAGCTTTGCACTGTATCTCAGTACACACACCAATAATAAACCTAAATCTAACACCGTTTACTGTATATCCATCTGCGATGTCAGCCACTGTTACAGTTGAAGGACAAAAGGTCGTCAACCTGAAATGTTAATTCTTTTTATTCTCTCCATAAAATCTGTCTCACTTGCTAAATATTTCAAACTTTTTCCATTTTCAGTCCCGTCTGAAAAATCACACCATTGACAGTACAAGGCTTTGACAGTGGAAGTGCAGGAGGTCTCTAAGATTATTCATTGGGCTTTAGGAGTACGAAATCATCCTTTAGACTCAACTGGTCAAAGCATCATTGAATCAAGGGTGATGCTTGAAACGGCACATGCCGGAATCCTGGGCAAAAATACAAAGTGCCGAAGGAACTAAGAGGGTCAGGCAGCGTCTGCGGAGGAACGGACAGACTTACTTGGAGTGGGTAAGGGAAGAGCACATGTTGAGAATGTTGATGTTGCTTGACCTACTGAGTTCCAATAGACAATAGACAATAGGTGCAGGAGGAGGCTATTCGGCCCTTCGAGCCAGCACCACCGTTCAATGTGATCATGGCTGATCATTCACAATCAGTACCCCGTTCCTGCCCTCTCCCCATACCCCCTGACTCCGCTATCCTTAAGAGCTCTATCTAGCTCTCTCTTGAATGCATTCAGAGAATTGGCCTCCACTGCCTACTGAGACAGAGAATTCCACACATTCACAACTCTCTGACTGAAAACGTTTTTCCTCATCTCAGTTCTAAATGACCTAACCCTTATTCTTAAACTGTGGCCCCTTGTTCTGGACTCCCCCAACATTGGGAACATGTTTCCTGCCTCTAACGTGTCCAACCCCTTAATAATCTTATACGTTTCGATAAGATCCCCTCTCATCCTTCTAAATTCCAGTGTATACAAGCCTAGTCGCTCCAGTCTTTGAACATATGACAGTGCTTTGATATGAAACAAGGGGGTATTGCTCAGAGGTGTTCAATGATTTTCATTTCACTACTCTTCCTCCTACACAATCAGTAGCAGTAGAGCTGCTGCCAGAGACCAGGTTCCATCATGACTCCGGGTGCTGCCTGTGTGGAGTTTGCACATTCTCCCTGTGACTGCATGGGTTTCCTCCAGATGCAGATAGACACAAAATGTTGGAGTAACTCAGTGGGTCAGGCTGCATCTCTGGAGAGAAGGAATGGGTGACGTTTCAGGTAGAGACCCTTCTTTCGACTGAGAGTCGGGGGAGAGGGAGACATAGAGATGTGGAAGGGTAAGGTGTGAAAATGAGAGGTCAAGGGAGACGAAGCTCAAGGAAAACATGAAATAGATCATTGTTAACTGAGGGGAAGGTGACAACTAGTTGAAATCAGTAAAATTAAATCAGGATGACAGTCAAACTAGTCGGAGAACTAGGATGGGGGAGGGGATGGAGAGAGAGGGAAAGCAAGGGCTACTTGAAGTTAGAGAAGTCAATATTCATGCCGCTGGGTTATAAATTGCCCAAGTGAAATATGAAGTGCTGTTCCTCCAATTTACCTCACGCTGACAGTGGAGGAGGCCCAGGGAAGAAAGGTAAGTGGGAATGAGAGGGGGAGTTAAAGTGTTTGGCAACCAGGAGATCACTCAGGTCGAGGCAGAGTTACTCCAGCATTTTGTGTCTTTCCTCCGGGTGCTACGGTTTCTTCCCATATCCCAAAGGCAAGCAGGTTTGCCGGTTAATTGGCTTCCGTAAATTGTCCCTAGTGTGTAAGATGCGAAAGTGGGTTAACTCAGCCGGTCAGGCAGCATCTCTGGAGGAAATGAAGAGGGTCTCAACCCGAAACGTTACCTATCTGTGTTGTTCCGGAGATGCTGCCTGATGCATTGAGTTAACCATATAACAACTACAGCACGGAAACAGGCCCATTCGGCCCTTCCAATCCACGCCGACCACTCTCCATGACCTAGTCTCATCTACCTGCACTCAGACCATAACCCTCTAATCCCCTCTTATCCATATACCTATCCAATTTACACTTAAATAATAAAATCGAGCCAGCCTCCACCTCTTCCACCAGAAGCCCATTCCATACAGCCACCACCCTCTGAGTAAAGAAGTTACCCCTCATGTTACCCCTAAACTTTTGTCCCTCAATTCTGAAACTATGTCCCCTTGTTGGAATCTTCCCCACTCTCAAAGGGAAAAGCCTACCCACGTCAACTCTGTCCATCCCTCTCAAAATTTTAAAAACCTCTATCAAGTCCCCCCTCAACCTTCTACGCTCCAAAGAATAAAGACCCAACCTGTTCAACCTCTCTCTGTAGCTTAAGTGCTGAAACCCAGGCAACATTCTAGTAAATCTCCTCTGTACCCTCTCCATTTTGTCGACATCTTTCCTATAATTTGGCGACCAGAACTGCACAGATACACCAGATTCGGCCTCACCAATGCCCTGTACAATTTTAACATTACATCCCAACTTCTATACTCGATGCTCTGATTTATAAAGGCAAGCATACCAAATGCCTTCTTCACCACCCTATCCACATGAGATTCCACCTTCAGGGAACAATGCACAGTTATTCCCAGATCCCTCTGTTCCACTGCATTCCTCAATTCCCTACCATTTACCCTGTACGTCCTATTTTGATTTGTCCTACCAAAATGCAGCACCTCACACTTATCAGCATTAAACTCCATCTGCCATCTTTCAGCCCACCCTTCCAAAAGGCCCAAGTCTCTCTGTAGACTTTGAAACTCTACTTCATTACTAACTACACCACCTTTCTTAGTATCATCTGCATATTTACTAATCCAATTTGCCACACCATCATCCAGATCATTAATGTAAATGACAAACAACAGTGGACCCAACACAGATCCCTGGGGCACTCCACTAGACACTGGCCTCCAACCTGACATACAATTGTCAACCATTACCCTCTGGTATCTCCCATTCAGCCATTGTTGAATCCATCTTGCAACCTCACTATTAATACCCAACGATTTAACCTTCTTAATCAACCTTCCATGTGGAACCTTGTCAAATGCCTTACTGAAGTCCATATAGACAACATCCACAGCCTTGCCCTTATCAATTTCCCTGGTAACCTCTTCAAAAAATTCAAGAAGATTAGTCAAACATGACCTTCCAGGCACAAATCCATGTTGACTATTTCTAATCAGGCCTTGTTTGTCCAAATAATTATATATATTGTCCCTAAGTATCTTTTCCATTAATTTTCCCACCACAGACGTCAAACTAATAGGTCTATAATTGCTAGGTTTACTTTTAGAACCTTTTTTAAACAAAGGCACAACATGCGCAATGCGCCAATCTTCCAGCACCATCCCCGTTTCTAATGACGTTTGAAATATGTCCGTCATAGCCCCTGCTATTTCTGCACTAACTTCCCTCAATGTCCTAGGGAATATCCTATCAGGACCTGGAGACTTATCCACTTTTATATTTTTCAAAAGTGTCCGTACCTCCTCTTCTTTAATCCTCATAATTTCCATCACTACTCTACTTGTTTCGCTTACCTCACATAATTCAATATCCTTCTCCTCGGTGAATACCGAAGAAAAGAAATTGTTTAATATCTCCCCCATTTCTTCCGGCTCAGCACATAGCTGTCCACTCTGACTCTCTAATGGACCAATTTTATCCCTCACTATCCTTTTGCTATTGACATATCTGTAGAACCCCTTGGGGTTTACTTTTACATTACTTGCCAAAGCAGCCTCATATCTTTTTTTCGCTTTTCTAATTTCCTTCTTAAGATTCCTTTTACATTCTTTATATTCCTCAAGAACCTTATTTACTCCCTGCCGCTTATATTTATTGTATATCTCCCTCTTTTTACGAACCAAGTGTCCAATTTCCCTGGAAAACCACGGCTCTTTCAAATTATTATTCTTTCCTTTCCACCGAACAGGGACATAAAGACTCTGTACTCTCAAAATTTCACCTTTAAATATCCTCCATTTCTCTATTATATCCTTTTCATAAAACAAAAAGTTCCATTTCACTCCTTTTAAATCCTTTCTCATCTCCTCAAAATTAGCCTTTCTCCAATCCAAAATCTCAACCCTTGGTCCAGATTTGACCTTCTCCATAATGATATTGAAACTAATGGCATTGTGATCACTAGACCCAAAGTGCTCCTCAACACATACCTCCATCACCTGACCCGTCTCATTTCCTAACAGGAGGTCCAACACTGCCCCTTCTCTGGTAGGCACTTCTACGTATTGCTGCAAAAAACTATCCTGCACACATTTTACAAACTCCAAACCATCCAGCCCTTTAACAGAATGTGATTCCCAGTCTATATACGGAAAATTGAAATCACCCACAATCACTACTCTGTGCTTACTACTAATATCTGCTATCTCCTTACATATTTGCTCTTCCAATTCTCGTTCCCTATTTGGCGGTCTATAATACACCCCTATAAGTGTTGCTAAACCTTTCTCATTTCTGAGTTCCACCCAAACAGCCTCACTAATCGAGCCTTCTAGTCTGTCCTGCCAAAGCACTGCTGTGATATCCTCCCTGACAAGCAATGCCACACCCCCACCTCTTGCCCCTCCGATTCTATCACATCTGAAACAATGAAATCCTGGAATATTTAATTGCCAATCGCAACCCTCCTGCAACCATGTTTCACTGATCGCCACAACATCATACTTCCAGATGTCAATCCAGGCTCTAAGCTCATCCACCTTTCTTACAATGCTCCTAGCATTAAAATATACACATTTAAGGGACCCATCATTTCTTATTCTCAGTTTATTTCTTTTCCCTTCTTTCTCTCCTACATATTGGGTCTGAGTGTTTCCCTTTTCTGCCTCCTGCCTCACACACTGCCTATTAGCTATCTGTGTTTGAGTCCCTCCCCCCAACCGTACTAGTTTAAAGTCTCCGCAATTACCTTAGCAAATCTCCCCGCCAGGATATTGGTTCCCCTCAGGTTCAGATGCAACCCGTCCTTTTTGTACAGGTCATACTTCCCCCAGAAGAGGTCCCAATGATCCAGAAACTTGAATCCCTGCTCCTTGCACCAGTTCCTCAGCCACGTATTTATCCTCCACCTCACTCCATTCCTATTCTCACTATCGCGTGGCACAGGCAGTAAGCCTGAGATTATTGCTTTGGAAGTCCTTTTTTTTAACTCTCTTCCTAGCCCCCTAAATTCTCCTTTCAGGACCTCTTCCCTTATCCTACCTATATTGTTGGTACCTATATGTACCACGACCTCTGGCTCATCTCCCTCCCCTTTCAGGATATCCTGGACACGCTCAGACACATCCCGGACACCGGCACCAGGGAGGCAAACCACCATCCGGGTCTCCCGACTGCGTCCACAGAATCGCCTATCTGACCCCCTCATTATAGAGTCCCCTATTACTATCGCTCTCCTCTTCCTTTCCCTACCCTTCTGAGCAACAGGGCCGGACTCCTTACCAGAGGCCCGGGCACCGTCGCTGCCCCCAGGTAGGCTGTTCCCCCCAACAGTACTTAAACAGGAGTACTTATTTCCAAGGGGTACAGCCACCGGGGTACTCCCTAGTCCCTGCTCCTTGCCCCCCCTAACCGTGACCCACTTGTCTACCTCCCGTGGTCTTGGAGTGACCACCTCTCTGTAACTCCTATCTAAAACCTCCTCACTATCCCTGACCAAACAGAGGTCATCAATCTGCCGCTCCAGGTTCCTAATACGGTCCCTTAGGAGCCCCATCTCGTCACACCTGGCGCAGATGTGGATGTCTGGAAGACTATCAGACTCCCAGATTCCCCACATCCGACACCCAGAACAATAAACTGCCCTGGCACTCATACTCCCCAAACAAAGCCCCGTGCTCGGTTACTAAACCTACCGCCCGGCCGCTGCTCCAACCGCTCCAACCGCCCACCCAAAAGAACTGAGTGATCTCCTGGGAGAGGCGAAAAACCGGATAAAAAATCCAGGCCAATTTGGGAAAAAAAATCCGGGAAATTCCTCTCCGACCCCAAGCTAGGCGATCGAAACTTGTCCGGGAGATCACACAGGTCTTACTCCTTATTATCCCCACACAATACTTCCCAAGCAACACAGCTTGGTGCTGCTGCTGCTGCTGCTGATTGCTGCTGGCTGCTGCTACTTGCTGTTACTCCAGCACTTTGTATCTTTTTTCTGCATTTTTGCATTTTCGTACAAAGAAGGTACTGTGGCGAGTCTGGAAGCGGATGTGTGTTGCAGACGGAGTTTATTGCATGGGCAAACCTCCGTGACAATCGCAACACTCAAAACTAGACAACCAACAAAACGTCTTCATCAGATGGAGTTCAATACTAGACTCCTTGTCCCTCCCGCTCTGGCACACCGCGTGACATCGCTGGCCAATCCGAGGGTTCAAACTCTCCCAGCCAATCCCTATGTCCCTACATGACCCCCCCCCCCCCCAGAACCCTTGGTACGGTACCTAACGGGCACCCGGACCGCCCGACCTGAACGAGTACAGAGAGGGGAGGCCGGTACCCCCGGCGACGAAGGAGGCGGGGAGGGCCCTGCAGGTGGAGACGATGGGGGCGCAGCTGGAGGGGGCGCAGCTGGAGGGGGCAGAGGAAACACGACCGGGGGCAGCGGAGGCCCGAGCGGTGGGAGAAGAAACGCAGCTGGGAAACCAGGTGGGCCGGCCAGAGGGCGGCCCCGGCGAAGAGGTTGACCCACCAGAACGGGACGGTCCGGGTCCAAGTGCGCAGGTTTAAGCCGGGAGACAGAGACAAGCTCCTGTCGGGTGGCCACTTGCAAAGTGAAGGTGACCGTCCCTCTTTTCAGCACCTGGAACGGGCCCTGGTAGACCGGCTGCAGAGGGGGGCGATGGGAATCCCGCCGGAGGAAAACGAACTCGCTGTCATGCAAGTCCGCCGGTACGTGCGCTGCGGTACTCCCGTGACGGGAGGCCGGGACTGGGGCCAGGGAACTTACCCGAGCCCGGAGAGAAGCCAAAACTGACGGCACGGAAGACGGCAGGGCGGAGGATGGAAGAAAAATGTCACCCGGCACCCGCAGGGGCGAGCCATAGACGAGTTCCGCCAAGGAAGTACCCAGATCGGACTTAGGGGCCGTGCGAATACCGAGGAGGACCCAAGGCAGATGGTCAGCCCAGTCAGGACCGGTCAGGCGGGCACAGAGGGACGCCTTCAGCTGTCGGTGGAAGCGTTCTACCATCCCGTTAGCCTGGGGATGATAGGCAGTAGTCTGCTGCAAGCGAGACCCATACAGCTGCGCAAGCGCGACCCACAGGGACGAGGTGAACTGGGCGCCCCGGTCGGTAGTGATGATGGCCGGGACGCCGAAACGGGCAACCCAATGTAACGCCAGGGCCCGTGCACAGGAGGCCGTCGAGGTGTCCGACAACAGAAAAGCCTCCGGCCAACGAGTAAAACGGTCGACCACCGTCAGGAGATGAGTGTAGCCCCTAGAGGAAGGCAATGGACCAACCAAATCCACGTGAATGTGGAAAAAACGGACGGGCGGAACCACGAAATTCTGGAACGGAGGCTGGACGTGGCGGTGGACCTTGGAGGTCTGGCACGGGACACAGGCGCGGGCCCAGGCGGCCACCTGCTTCCGCAGGCCGTGCCAGACAAATCGGGCAGCCACCATAGCCGAGGTCGCCCGAATGGACGGGTGTGCCAGGCCATGAATGGCCTCAAAAACCTTACGCCGCAGGGCGGTCGGCACAACCGGGCGGGGGCGGGGAAGGGAAACGTCACACCAAAGTGTGGTACCTGTGGGGCCGCACGCCACCTGGGCCAACCGCAACCCTGAGGCGGTGGAGGCGTACGCTGAGGCAATGTCTTCCAGGCGCTGAGCCTCCGCTAGCTCCCGAAAATCCACCTCGCCCCCCACCGCAGCAACAGAGGAACTGGCCGGCCGGGACAGGGCGTCAGCAACGGCGTTAAGCCTACCCGCGATGTGGCGAACATCTGTGGTGAACTCCGAAATGAGGGTGAGGTGCCGTTGCTGGCGGGCTGACCACGGATCAGAAACCTTAGAAAAAGCAAACGTGAGGGGCTTGTGATCCGTATAGGCAACAAAAGAGCGGCCCTCCAAAAAATAGCGAAAATGACGAACAGCTAAATAGAGGGCCAGGAGCTCCCTGTCGAAGGCACTGTAGTTCAGCTCAGGTCGAGTAAGGTGCCGGCTGAAAAATGCCAGAGGCTGCCAGTGACCATTGACCTGTTGCTCTAAGACCCCACCCACCGCCACGTCTGAGGCGTCCACCGTCAGGGCTGTGGGGGCAGAGGAGTGGGGGTGCACGAGCATGGTGGCGTTGGCGAGGGCCAGCTTGACCGCATCAAAGGCCGCCTCGGCAGCTGTGGACCAGACCAACTCAGCGGGTTTACCCGCGAGGCATTGAAAAAGGGGGCGCATGATCTGAGCTGCCGCAGGCACGAACCGGTGATAAAAATTCACCATGCCCACGAATTCCTGCAAGCCCTTGATGGTGGTAGGGCGGGGAAAAGAGCGGACGGCGTCCACCTTAGCGGGCAAGGGAGTGGCACCGGCCGGTGTGACCCGGTGACCCAGGAAATCCACCGCGGACAGGCCGAACTGGCATTTGGACGGGTGGAGGATCAGGCCGTGGTCCTGCAGCCTCTGGAACACAGTGCGAAGGTGAACCAGGTGCTCTGGGACCGAACGACTAGCAACCAGGATGTCGTCGAGATAAATAAACACAAAAGACAATCCGCGACCCACATGATCCATGAGACATTGGAATGCCTGAGCCGCGTTTTTGAGATCGAACGGCATGCGCAACCACTCAAATAACCCGAACGGAGTAATCGTAGCCGTCTTGGGAATGTCCGGTGGGTGGACGGGGATCTGATGATATCCCCGCACCAAATCGATCTTCGAGAACACCGTAGCACCCTCGAGGCTGGCTGAGAAGTCCTCTATGTGAGGGATCGAATAGCGGTCAGCCGTGGTGGCAGCGTTAAGACGCCGGTAATCCCCACATGGTCTCCACCCCCCAGATGCTTTGGAGACCATATGCAAGGGGGAGGCCCACGGTCTGTCTGAAGGACGAACAATCCCCAGCCGTTCCAAATTCAGGAACTCCTCCCAAGCCATGGCCAGCTTGTCGGGAGGCAGGCGCCGAGCCCGGGGGAATACAGGCGGCCCCTCGGTAGAGATGAAGTGGACGACACCGTGCTTAGCGGAAGGGGCATCGAACCGTTGTATGAGGAGCTCCGGGAAGTCGGCGACGACCGCAGCGAACTGATCGGGAGCCGTGGTGATGGCCCGGATCGACGGGCAGGGTAGGGTGGCAGGTGGAGGAGTAGCAGGCTCCACGCTGCTAGCCGAGGGTTGCAGGCCCTTCCCGCGGACGTCTGCGACAAACGAAAATGCCCAGAGGAAATCCGCGCCCAGGATGGCCTGGCCCACGTCGGCAACGATGAAATCCCAATGGTAGGTCTCGGACCCGAAGGACAGGGACATGGCCCTCTTGCCATAGGTGCGGATGGGACTGCCGTTGACCGCAATGAGGGACGGACCTTTCCTACCTGCTCGAACTTCGCAGCCGTAGGGAGGCACGATGCTAACGACAGCTCCCGTATCGACCAGGAAAACGGTGCCGGTACCTCGATCCGTGACGTAGAGGCGGCGATTGCGGCTGATAGACTGCCTCTATATTCGATCGGCCGAGGCATTTCCTGAAAAGGTACACGGGGCCCTGCAATTTCGGGCTTCACCGCCCCACCACTTGTGGAAAAAACACCAGCCGCGCCTGTGTGGCTCTGTTGCGTGGGCCCGCTGCAAAATGGCGGGCGCTGCAGCTCCGTCTTGGCGGGCTTTTTGTAAAATGGTGGCCGATGCGCCGCCATCTTGGCCGCGCGGCCGGTCGCTCCTAGGCCTTGAAACCCGATTTACCGAGTCGTTCCCGTCGAGTCCTCCGTTACGAGCACGTCAGCCTTCTCCACGAACGCCACCAGGTCTTCGAAGGAGACATCCGCCAAAACTATCCTGACGTCCCGGGGCAATTTCTCCCGGAATGCCGCTTCGAACATCATGCAAGGTTGGTGCTCACCGATCAAGGTTAACATTTCGGTCATCAGGACAGACGGTAGCCGATCCCCTAGCTCCGGTAAATGCAGGAGCTTCAGAGCCCGCTGGTTTTGGCTAAAACCAAAAGTCCTCAGCAGGAGCTTCTTGAGCCCCTCGTATTTCTCGGTTTGGGGGGGGCTGGTCAGGTACCGTCCCACCCGCGCGGCCACCTCGGGCGGTAGGCCGCTTACCAAGTGGTAGAACTTATCTTGGTCCTCCGAGACTTTTCTGAGGTGAAACTGGGCCTCTGCCTGCACGAACCACAGGTGCGGTTGGTGGGCCCAGAACGGGGGCAGGTGAACGCCGACCGCGTTCGGCTGCCCACTGCTCGCTCCTTCTTGCGACATGTTCTTGTGGTCGTTGATCACGTCGGGGTCACCAATGTGGCGAGTCTGGAAGCGGATGTGTGTTACAGACGGAGTTTATTGCATGGGCAAACCTCCGTGACAATCGCAACACTCAAAACTGTAGACAACCAACAAAACGTCTTCATCAGACGGAGTTCAATACTAGACTCCTTGTCCCTCCCGCGCTGGCACACCGCGTGACATCGCTAGCCAATCCGAGGGTTCGAACTCTCCCAGCCAATCCCTATGTCCCTACAGTACATCCTTTGCATTTTGGTCCGAGGCCAAAAAGTAGAAGAGCAGATTGAGACGTCTAAGTGGCTGGTAGTCAGAATTATTGTGATAAAGTTACATAAATTTTGTAAGCAGGTTTCAATTTACAGAATGCAGTAACCCAGGGATTATTACAATAAGTAACAACATGTAACTTTGCAGAAGATTACAAGCTGAGAAAAAATGAAATTTGCAGAAGTACCTCATGTCATGATCTTAAGGTTAGTGTCCAGGAACTATTTAATGGATACTTTTAGTCAGACTCCATTGTAATACAGAATCCATTCTAAGAAACAGTCATGCCCAGATATTAGATTTCACCATCTTTTGATGAGCTAAACATTTATTATTGTCATGTGTACCAATGCAAAGTGAAAACCTTTGCGTTGCATACTATCCAAACCAATAAATACAATCAAGTCAAACTCAAGTACAATAGATAGAGCAAATGGGTAGATACAGAGTGCAGACATTTTAATCTCCCATAAATTTGTAAACATTGACCATTTGCTGTTTGGGCAAAGAACTGCAATCAAAAATAAAACTTGTATCTCTCCAGTTTGCGTGGCATTGTAGAGGCCGGCACCGCTCTGTTTAGGTTTAGGGTTATTATTGTCACGTGTACTGAGGTAGAGTGGAGAGCTTTGCTATCCAAACAGATCAGATTTACCAGACACAAATAGAATCAAGGTTTCAAGGTCAGTTTATTGTCAATGTACCAGTGAAGGTACAGTGAAATTTGAGTCACCATACAGCCATACTACGTGAAAAGCAACAAGACACACAACCACATAAAAGTTAACAGAAACAGTGGATTCCATATTCCTCACTGTGATGGAAGGCAATAAAGTTCAATCTTCTTCCTCATGTTCTCCCGTGGTCGGGGCAGTCAAACCATTCGCAGTCAGGGCAGTCGAAGCCCCCACAGCCGACGATCGAAGCCTCCGTCGGGGCAGTTGAAACTCTCTCTGCGGCATGGAGCTCCCGGCCTCTTCCTACCGGAGACCACGGGCTTCACAATGTTAAAGTCCACAGGCCCCGCGGTTGGAGCTTTGATTCCCGGCAAAGAGATCGCAAGCTCCGTGATGTTAAAGTCCCGCGGAATCCCGCGGCTTGGAGCGCCGGGTCGGTCTCCGGGAAAGGCCGCCAACTCCATGATGTTAGGCCGCAGTGAGGACGGAGATACGATACAGAAAAAAATCGCATCTCCGTCGAGGTAAGGGATTGAAAAAACGTTTACCCCAACCCCCACATAAAACAAACCAAGGAACACTAAAACATACGTTTTAACACATACTAAAAATAACAAAAAGAAGAAAGGACAGACAGACTGTTGGCGAGGCAGCCACTGCTGGTGGCGCCACCCAGTGTACTTGAGTCAGACTCAAGTACAATAGGTAGAGCAAAGGGGAAGATACAGAGTGCAGAATATAGTTCTTATCATTGGAACGCACCAGTTCCAGAGACAAAGTCCAATGTCCGCAATGAGGTAGAAGTGAATCGGGCAGTGCCCCAGCTTACGGAAGGACCGTTCAGAAACCTGATAACAGAGGGGAAGTAGCTGTTCCTGAGTCTAGTGGTGCGCGCTTTCAAGCTTCTGTACCTTCTGCCGGACGGGAGCGGGGAGAAGTGAGTTGGGTGAGACAAGTCTTCTGCTGGGTGTTTTCCTGAGGCAGCGTGAAGTGTAGATGGAGCCGATGGTGGGGAGTGTGGTGTGTGTGGTGGACCGGGCTACATCTACAATGGTGGGGAGTGTGGTGTGTGTGGTGGACCGGGCTACATCTACAATGGTGGGGAGTGTGGTGTGTGTGATGGACCGGGCTACATCTACAATGGTGGGGAGTGTGGTGTGTGTGATGGACTGGACTACGTCTACAATGGTGGGGAGTATGGTCTGTTTGATGGACCGGGCTACATCCACAACTCTCTGCGATTTCTTGCGGTCTTGGGCGGAGCTGTTCCCAAACCAAGCTGTGGTGCAACCCGACAGTTTGCTCTCTACGGGGCATCTGTAGAGGGTTGTAAGAGGCACTGGAGACATGGGGAATGTCCTCAGTCTCCTCAGGTAGAGGCGTTGGTGTGGCTTCTTGGCTGTCGCTTGAATGTGGTTGGTCCACGACAGACCGTTGGTGATATTAACACCAAGGAGCTTGAAGCTCTCAACCATTACTGAGAATTACTCATATCTTCAAGGAACTGCCCCCATGGTAGCCACTCAATAGCTGACAAGAAGGTTGCCATGTCGTTAAGTGGGTGAAAAAGTTGCCCCTCGGGTCCTTATTGAATCTTTCCCCTCTCACCTTAAAACTATGTCCCATACTCCCTCCTTCCCCAGTCCTCTACCCCTGTAAAAAGACTGTGCATTCACCCTATCATTCTCATGATTTTTCTACACCTCAATAAGATCACCTCTCATCCTCCTGCACTCCAAGGAATAAATTCCTAGTCTGCCCAACCTCTCCCTATAGCTCGGGCCCACGAGTCCTGGCAACATCCTTGTAAATGTTCTCTGCGCTCTTTCCAGCTTAATGGTTGTATAAGCCGGGGGGGGGGGGGGGGGGGGCAGTATAAGCAATACAATACTCCAAGTGCGGTCTCATGCATGTCTTGTACAACTGTAACATATCGTTCCACCTTGGGCGGTAGACTTGCTGCCTTAGAGTGATACCGTGTGGAAACAGGCCCTTTGGCCCAGCTTGCCCACCGGCCAACATGCCCCATCTACACGAGTCCCACCTGTCTGCGTTTGACCCATATCCCTCTCATCCTATCCTATTCATGTACCTGTCTAAATGTTTTTTAATGTTGGGATAGTCCCTGCCTCAACTACCTCCTCCAGTAGCTCGTTCCATACACCCATCACCCTTTGTGTAAAGCAGTTACGCCTCAGGTTCCTATTAAATCTCCCCCCCCCCCCCCCCCCAACTTTAAATCTATGTCCTCTGCTTCTCAATTGCCCTAATCTGGGTTAGGAACTGTGTGTCTATCCGGTCCATTCCTCTCATGATTTTGTACACCTCAATAAGATCACCCCTCATCCTCCTGCACTCCAAGGAATAGAGTCCTAACTTGCTCACTTTACTGCAATAAAGTGACTTCTGAAGGGCCTACACACTCACTGCAATGCCATATAATGACTGATCCAAATGTTTTTGGATGACCCAAAGAATAGTATAAAATGCGCTTTCTTCAGGTGTTTATTTCTTTCCTCTAACTTTCTACATTTAGCATTAATGATTAGTAATTCATTGATCCCAAAGATAATTGAATGTACAGAATATTCATCTGCATTTGTACCTCCATTGTTCCTGCCTGTCCCTAACATCATCCTCTTTTATGTAAGCATCCTTATGTAACAAAAATATTTATGAATATTTGATGTTTGCACTGCAGACTAATTTTGGAATAAAAAAATGCAAATCCACCTCTCTGATAGCTCAATTCATCATAGGCTTCCGAACATGCAAAGAATATTAATTTGTACATTTTAGTGATGTGACAAGCATGAGGTGAGAGGGGGAGAGTGGAGGAGGGGAGGTGGGAGGGGGAGAGGAGAGGGGGGAAGGGGGGAGGCAAGGGTGTTGCACCAATGCAGGCCCAACTTGGTCTAGTGAACTCTAAAATCTTACCAACCACTGAAGTCCGACTAACCGGCCTATAGGTCCCACTATTCTGCTTTGCTCCCATCTTGTCACCCAATTCATTTTCTCTGGAAATGCTGCCTGAACCGTCGAGTTTACTCCAGCTTTTGGCGTCCGTGTTCGGCTTAAACCAACGTCTGCAGTTCCTTTCCACACCAGGTCACTCTTGCACTCTGACTCTAGGCCCAGGGCTGCCAACTTCCTCACTCCCAAACACGGGACAAAGGGTGAGCCTCCTGCGCTCCAAGGCATAAAGTCCTAACCTAACCTTTCCCTACAGCTCAGACCCTCGAGTCCTGGCAACATCCTCATGATTCTCCTTGGCACCCTTTCCAGTTTAATTCTGTTTTCTGTAGGTTTATTTAATGAATGCAGTTTACTCCCTTCACTCAAATTCAAAGAATAAACTTGGGCAGAGAGTGGGCAGAGAAGTGGCAGATGGAATATAGTGTAGCAAAGCGTGGAGTCATGCATTTTAGTAATAGGAATAAAGGCATAGATTATTTTCTAAATGGAGAGAGAATCCAGAAATCGGAGGTGCAAAGGGACTTGGGCATGTGGCGCAGGATTTCCAAAAAGCCAATCTGCAAGTGGAATCAGTAGTAAAGAAAGCAAACGCAATGCTAGCATTTATTTCGAGAGGGCTTGTACGATGCGATGCGATAGAACTTTATTTATCCCAGGAGGGAAATTGATCAGCCAACAGTCATAAAACACACAGAATACATGAAACATGAAATTAAAGTGACAAGTGGAAAGGATTGGCGATGTGGAAAGATTAGGATGGGGAGGGGGGGGGGAAGGGAGTCAATCTCAGTTTACCCCACGACAGAAGGGGGAGGAGTTGTACGGTTTGATAGCCACAGGGAAGAAGGATCTCCTGTGGAGTTCTGTGCTACATCTCGGTGGGACCAGTCTGTTGCTGAAGGTGCTCCTCAGGTTGACCAGTGTGTCACGGGGGGGGGGGGGGGGGGGTGAGCTGTATTGTCCAGGATGCTCCACAGTTTGAGGAGCATCCCCCCCTCCAAGACCACCTGCCATGAACCCAACTCCGCCCCCAGCACGGAGCCAGCCTTCCTGATGAGTTTGTTGATCCTGTTGGCGTCCGCGGCCTTTGCCCTGCCGCCCCAGCGCACGGCAGCGAAGAAGATGGCACTGGGTACCACCGATTGGTAGAACATCTGCAGCATCTCACTGCAGATGTTGAAGGAGCGGAGCCTTCTCAAAAAGTACAGCCGGCTCTGTCCCTTCTTGTACAGGGCCTCAGCGTTCCTGGACCTGTCCAGTTTATTGTCCAGGTACACGCCAAGGTATTTGTACTCCCTGGTAAACTGCACATCCACACCACTGATGGACACAGGGGACAGGGGATGTTGTTCCTCCCCTAAAGTCCACCACTAACTCCTTAGTCCTGTCGGTGTTGAGCTGCGGGTGATTCGGCCCACACCACTCAACAAAGTCGTTGACTACACCTCTGTATTCAGCTTCCTCACTGATGCAGCCCACAATTGCAGAGACATCTGAAAACATCTGCAGGTGACAGGAGTCCGAGTTGCGTCTGAAGTCCGTGGTGTAGATGGTGAACAGGAAGGGAGAGAGGGCCGTCCCCTGCGTTGTTCACCACCATGTCCGAGACACAGTTCTGTGGCCTGACGTACTGCGGGCATCCAGTCAGGTAGTTGGTGATCCAGGTCACCAATGGACCATCCACCCGCATCTCTGTCAGTTTGCTCCTGAGCAGTGCAGGCCGGATGGTGTTAAAAGCCAACAAACATGACTCTCACAGTGCAACCCGGCTTATCCAGGTAAGCACAGGAACGATGGGGCAGGTGGATGATGGCGTCCTCAACCCCCACCTTTGTTTGGTGAGCGATCTGCAGGGGGAGCTAGGAAGATACCTTAGAGATACAAGGAATGGCAAATATTGGCTTACAAAAGATACAATGTGCTGGTAACTCAGCAGGTCAGCCTGAAGAGGGCCCCCGACTTGAAACGTCACTATCCATGTTCTACAGGGATGCTGCCTGACCCGCTGAGTTACTCCAGCACTCTGTGAAACGTCACCTATCCATGTTCTCCAGAGATGCTGCCCGACCCGCTGAGTTACTCCAGCGCTCTGTGTCCCTCTAAACCTTTTCTGCCCATGTACCTGTGCAAGCGTCTTTTAAATGTTGTTATGGTAACTACTTCAACTACCTCCTCTGGCAACTCGTTCCATATGTCCACCACCATCTACACTTTGTGTGAAAAAAGTTGCTTCTCAGGTTCCTATTAAATCTTGCCCCTCTCACCTTAAACATATGTCCTCTGGTTCTTGATTCCCTTATCCTGCGTAAAAGACTCTGGGCATTCACCCTATATGTTACCCTCATGATATGTTACACCTCAATAAGGTCATAGAAGGATGGTGCCAAACATTCCCTGCAGACGGTAAGATGATTGTCTGTAGGGTGTTTGTATATTCTCCCTGTGACTGCGTGGGTTTTCTCTGGGTGCTCCGGTTTCCTCCCACATTCCAGAGACATGCAGGTTTGTTGGTTAACTTAACTTAGTGCGTAGGATAGCATTAGTGTACGGGAATTCTGGTTGGCACGGGTCCGGTGGGCCGAAGGGCCTGTTTCTGCGCTGTATCCCTAACCTAAAAACGAAACTAATCGTTGATTTAGCCCATCAGACAAATCCTAGACCAAACGCTACTTTCTGTGATTTTGGTCTTTGTCCAGAAATGGGCTGGCCATCTGTCTTTTGTTAAAAGTATCACAAACTCAAAGAAGAATTGGAGGAAATTCACAACAAATTACAAAGGACTCTTTAATAGTTGAAAGATGGGGACAAATAAAACCACTTGTACTCTATAGCATCACAGTTGCAAAGCAAATAAATAAATCTTAAATCCCAGGCAAAGATCTGGATAATTAAACGTCTATTTACAATCTGTGTGCTTAAATATAGACCGAGTTTCTAATCTACGTACAATCAAAGCAAAAAGTCACAACAGTTAATCAAAAAGAATCTCTTATCATGAGAGGAATAGATTGAGTGAATGCAGTCTCTTGCCCAGAGTTGGGGAATCGAGAATCAGATGGGTTAAGGTGAGGGGGAAAAGATTTAATAGGAACCTGAGGGGTAACATTTTTACACAAAGGGTGTTGGGTGTATGGAACGAGCTGCCAGAGGAGGTAGTTGAGGCAGAGACTATCCTAACATTTAAGAAACAGTTAGACAGGTACATGGATAGGACAGATTCGGAGGGATATGCACCAATTGCTGGCAGGTGGGACTACTGTCGCTGGGACATGTTGGCCGGTGTGGGCAAGTTAGGCCGAAGGGCCTGTTTCCACACTGTATCACTCCATGACTTATAGGTACTAACAACATTTAAAAGGCATTTGGACAGGCACTATTAGGATAGGTTTAGAGGGATATGGGCCAACTGCGAGCAGGTGTGACTCGTGTGGTGGATGGGGCATCTAGGTTGGCATGGGCAAGTGGGCCGAAGGGCCTGTTTCTGTGCTGTATGACCCTGTGACAGGGGTGGTGGAGGTGGGGTTGAGAAAGCTGATCCCACCTTTGCTCTTTTGAGGCAGGTATCTGCAGTAAGACATTTAGTTTAGTTTAGAGATTCAGCGCGGAAACAGGACCTTCGGCTCACCGAGTCCACACCGACCAGCGATCCTCGCACACTAGCACCATCCTACACACGCTAGGGACAATTTACACCAAGCCAATTAACGTACAAATCTGTACGACTTTGGAGTGTGGAAGGAAACCGAAGATCTCGGAGAAAACCCACGCAGGTCACGGGGAGAACGTACAAACTCCATACAGACAGCACCCGTTAGTCAGGATCGAAGCCGGGTCTCTGGCGCTGTAAGGCAACAGCTCTACCGCTGCGCCACCGTGCCGGAGTTTCCTAGTGAAAACGTTAGCTCACGCGTCCGCCAGCCTCCGTCGCAAAGTGAAATGCCTGGAATAATGTCACAGCTCTACAATTGTTTATACATAAGCAGAAGAAGCCTTCAGTTGAATGCTCCAAGCCTGTTTGGGCTAGAGTGAACCAAATTTGCACCTCATACCTGGCCAGCTCAATCCTCACTCAAACTGGAGCACAGTGCAGGGACAGTCAGGAACATTCGGACTGAAATATTTCAGGAGCCTGTTTTAGTAGTTTCTATTGATATGGTTGTCAAGCGTGCCAAGATACAGAGGGAAAATTTATCTTGCATGATATACAACCAAATCATACTGTACATGAGTTCAATCCCCAAGACCTCAAGAAATTGCGGAGAGTTGTGGACCCGGTCCATCACACAGACCAGACTCCCCACCATCGACTCCATCTACACTTCACGCTGCCTCGGGAAAGCAACCAACATAATCAAAGACTTGTCCCACCCCGGTCATTCCTTCTTCTCCCCGCTCCCATCCGGCAGAAGGTACAAAAGCTTGAAAGCGCGCACCACCAGACTCAGGAACAGCTTCTTCCCCTCTGTTATCAGGCTTCTGAACGGTCCATCCATAAGCTAGGGCACTGTCCGATTCACCTCTACCCCATTGCGGACATTGGACTTTGTCTCTGGAACTGGTGCGCTACGATGCTGAGAACTATATTCTGCACTTTGTATCTTCCCCTTTGCTCTACCTACTGTACGTGAGTTTGACTTGATTGTATTTATGCATGGTATTATCTGATCTGTTTGGATAGCATGCAAAACAAAGTATTTCCCTATACCACGGTACACATGACAATAATAAACTGAAACTTAAGTCCACTCCGCTATTCAATCATGGCTAATCTATCTTTCCCTTCTAACCCCATTCTCCTGCCTTCGCCCCGTAACCCCTGACACCTGTACTAATCGAGAATCTATCTATCTCTGCCTTAAAAATATCCATTGACTTGGCCTCCACAGCCTTCTGTGACAAAGAATTCCACAGATTCACCACCCTCTGATTAAAGACATTCCTCCTCATCTTCTTCCCAAAGGAACATCCTTTAATTCTGAGGCAATGACCACTAATCCTAGACTCTCCCACTAGTGGAAACATATTCTCCACATCCACTCTATTCAGGCCTTTCACTATTCTGTACATTTCAATGAGGTTCCCCCTCAATCTTCTAAACTCCAGCGAGTACAGGCCCAGTGCCATCAAATGCTCATCATATGTTAACCCACTCATTCTTGGGATCTTTCTTGTAAACCTCCTCTGGACCCTCTCTAGGACCAGCACATCCTTCCTCAGATATGGGGCCCAAAATTGCTCACAATACTCCAAATGCGGTCTTACCAGTGCCTTATAGGGCCTCAGCATTACATCCTTGTTTACGTGCTGTATTCTATGACTAACTGTAATAATAATAATAATAATAATAAACATTTATTTTTTATACCGCTTTTCCAGATGCTCAAAGACGCTTTACAAAAACAGTCAAGACATAAAAACAAACAAACGAACTGTCCTGACGGAGAAGCGGCGAACAAATAGCGCCAGCGTCCTCTCACGTCAGGGTCCGGCAGTAGACAATAAAGAACACAAGACACACAATTACAATTTTAACACAAACAGCCATCACAGTGATTGCTCCAGGCACACCCTCACTGTGATGGAAGGCAAAGAAAAGTCTTATCTCCTCATTCTTCTCCCGTGGTGCCACGAGGCAATCGAGGCTCCCGACTTTTGAAGCCCCCACCGGGCGATGGAAAGTCCCAGGGCCGAGCCGAGCAGGCCGATGAAGGTCCTGAGCCCCCACCGGGCGATGGAAAGTGCCGCGGCCACGCAGGGCTATGAGGGGCCTGCGAGCGGGTCAATCAAACCTCGCGCTTCGGGGCGGTCGAAGCTGCTACGGCTGGAGCTCCCGAAAGCCGGTCGCCAGCCAGGGACCTGCGAACTCCCGATGTTGCGATCTGCAGGGCCCACGGCCGAAGCCTCCGAGATGGTAAGTCCAGGCCCTGCGACTGGAGTCTTCAAGGTCAATCCCAGCTGGAGGCCGCCGACTCCACGGTGTTAGACCGTAGCACGAACGGAGACACAACACGATAAAGGTCGCATCTCCGTTGAGGAGGAGATTGGAAAAAAAGGTTTCTCCCACCCCCCCATCCAAGGCCATCCAAGGATGCTTTTCGGAAGGCATGACTAGCTGGTTCATTGAATCGGTAGAGTGGTATTTGTACCAAGCTGTTGGAGTAGGAACTTCCAATAAATTCGAGGAAGGTATTCATTATCCCTTACCCAACAAAGTTTTGAGACGTTTATCTTGAACAACTTCATATATAAACATGCTCTAGATTACTACTGGACATTGCCTGAAAAAAACACGACCTTGCAGGCAAATAAGCTGTTTGTTCCATCTTCGGCTATTTAAACAAAGAATTTTAAAATCTTTTTCATCTCCATTGAATCTTGAGCAAAGTGCAAAGTGCTGGAGGAACTCGGCAGGTCAGGCAGCATCTGTGGGGGGACTGGACAGATAACGTATTGGGATGAGATCCTTCTTCAGACTGACCCTAAACGTCGTCTGTCTTTTTCCCTCCACAGATGCTGCCTGCCCTGCTGAGTTTCTCTAGCATTTGTGCTTTTTTTAAAACGTATGACTGAATAATTTATTTGTGATTTGTTTATTGAAAGTAAATATAAAAACTGATTTGATAGACAAAGATGATTGTCTCCAGAGGGATCCCAACCCAAAACGTCGTCCGTCCATTCCCTCCATGGACGCTGCCTGACCCACTGAGTTCCTCCAGCACTTTGTGTTTTGCTCAAGATTTCAGAATCTGCAGTTCCTTTAGTTTAGTTTAGTTTAGTTTAGTTTAGAGATACATCGTTGAAACAGGCACTTCGGCCCACTGAGTCTGCACCTACCAGTGATCCCTGCACATTAACACTATCCTACACAGAGGTAATTTTACATTTATACCAAACCAATTAACCCAAAAACCTGTACATCTTTGGAATGTGGGAGGAAACTGAAGATCTCGGAGAAAACCCACGCAGTCGGGATGAAAACCTAAAAACTCTGTACAGACAGCACCCGTAGTCGGGATCGAACCCGGGTCTCTGGTGCTGCAAGTGCTGTAAGGCAGTAACTCTGCCACCTCACCAGGGTCTGTGTGTCTCGTAATTGTCAATATCATTGATTGTGCAAGATATTGAATGTATATATTTTTTTGCCTGTCTCAGAGATACCTCAGACTTGTGTAGGAAGGGATTGCAGATGCCGGTTTACACCAAAGATGGTCACTAAATGCTGGAGTAACTCAGCAGGTCAGGCAGCATCTCTGGGGAACATGGATAGGTGACGTTTCACAGAGTGCTGGAGTAACTCAGCGGGTCAGGCAGCATCTCTGGAGAACATGGATAGGTGACGTTTCACAGTGTGCTGGAGTAACTCAGCGGGTCAGGCAGCATCTCTGGGGAACATGGATAAGTGACATTCCAGGTCAGAACTCTTCTTCAGACTGAAAGTAGAGGTGGAGGGGCAGTGGGGGGAGGGAGAATAAACTGGAGGCAAGAAAAGACAAACTTGCCTTGCTGATTCCTAGATAATGTTGCACACTTTGGACTTTATTCCCAGGCACGGGAAGCATCTGAGGCTGGCCACTGCATGCGCATGGACGCTGTTACCTGGACACATTCTCCTCCCACACCACCTTCTTGCTTGCTCCACGTTCAGTTTCAGTTTAACTTATTCTCACGTGCATCGCAGTACGGTGAAAAGCTTTTGTTGTGTGCTATCCAGTCAGCAGAAAGACAACACGTGATTACAATCGAGCCGTTCAGTGTGTAGATACATGATAAGGGAATAATGTCCAGTGCAAGGTAAAGCCAACAAAGTCCGATCAAGGAAAGTCTGAAGGTCGTCAAAGAGGTAGATAGCAGTCCAGGACCGCTCTTTGGCTGTGGTGGGATGGTTCAGTTGCCTGAAAACAGCTGGGGGAAAAACTGTCCCTGAATCTGGAGGTGTGCGTTTTCACCTTTTGGGGGAGGGGAGAAGAGGGAGTGTGGCCAGGGTGAGACTGGTCCTTCATTTTTCTGAATCTGGAGGTGTGCATTCTCATTCATTCATTCATTCATTCATTCATTCATTCATTCATTCATTCACTGCCATTCCTATCAGAGATTTAACTGTGTCGGAAAGCTCATCGATCTCATTTTACCATGGAGGACTTCTTTCAACGCCATTTCATATCAGATTTTAATCATATTAAAGATCTTCAGATGCATGATAATTGTAATGAGCAGCGTTCAGCTGAAACATGTGTCTGAGGAGAGATAAACCATAACTTCTGGGGGGCAAAAAAAACATTAAATGAAAATATTTATTTTTTTAAAAGTATTTGTAATCTCCATGCACGTCTCTGCAAACACAGCAATGAGGTGGGGGAGCACGGCTTTCAAGGAATGACGGTTATCCCTGCAAATTAGACACACTTCTTTTAATCATATGCCTACTAAGGTCATTACTGCCCAAAACCAAGTAACTATACACAAAAGAAGCAATGGCATGGTTACAAATAGACTCAATTAGAGACACAAAGTTAGACATATATGCATCGATACTTACAAAAGTAGTATGAATTTTAGCGCACATGTTTGACTGATTCACTCATTTGGCAAAGAGGAGGAATAACAGCATTGCATCCTTTCAATTTACGTGTTCCAAAACTAGTTCTCAGGAAAATAAACAACAAAATATCTTCAAAGCACAAATTAAAGACCGTTCAAGAGTCTTCAACATTACTGGGTTAGTTCAAATTCTCAAATATAAATAATTTTCTTATATCCCAAGGAAGGTCCACAATTCACAATGGTCGAGTGAGACGATCTTGGTTCGAAGATCGCCGACGGATCTTCCGTTGGCCGATTCTTTGCCACGTCGTGGGAACGGAGAGAGCTGGCATCTTTCGAGAGCGGGGATGCGGACTGCTGAAGAGTTCTCTTCATAAAGTGATTGTTGCGCATTGTCATTCAGTGCAAACGGGAAGAGATGGAGATGAAATGGACCGTGGCAGCTCTTTCCAATTCCCTTGAGCCATGCTCAGTCATTATCGTAGATGCATTCTACAATGGCAAAAAGGAAATAACACCTTGGGATGAGAGATCTAGATACTGGAAAGTACGGAGGGTCAAGGCAAGAATGACTGACCACTTTGCAGAACACCTCCATAAAATACCTCTGTGCCTTCAATCCACCGAGAAGTGACGTAACACCATCCCTCTTCCCCGCCAGGAAGATTGCAACCTGTGGCATTCAATATTGAAACAAGGACACAGAGTGCTGGAGCAACTCAGCGGGTCAGGCAGCATCTCTGGAGAACATGGACAGGTGACGTTTCACAGAGTGCCGGAGTAACTCAGCGGGTCAGGCAGCATCTCTGGAGAACATGGATAGGTGACGTTTCACAGAGTGCCGGAGTAACTCAGCGGGTCAGGCAGCATCTCTGGAGAACATGGATAGGTGACGTTTCACAGAGTGCTGGAGTAACTCAGCGGGTCAGGCAGCATCTCTGGAGAACATGGATAGGTGACGTTTCACAGAGTGCTGGAGTAACTCAGCGGGTCAGGCAGCATCCTAGGAGAACATGAATGGGTGACGTTTCAGGTTGGGACCCATCTTCAGACATCTGATACCCAATCAGCGCCAGAGACCCACATTCGATCCTGGCCCTGGTTGCCTACTGTGTGAGTTTGAACGTTCTCCCAGTGACCGCATGGGTCTGGTCTAGATCCTCCACATCCCAAAGACGTAGGTTAATTGGTTTCTGTAACATGGTCTCTAGTAAGAAGGGAGTGGATCCAAAAGTGGGATAACATAGAACTGGTGTGAACGGATGATCAATGGCTGATGTGGATTCGATGGGCCGAATGGCCAGTTTCCATGCTGCATCTTTCAATTCAATCAATGAATCTATTCCTATTTCTAGAGAATTCATCAGCCTGAAGTATTAAAAAGGTCTCGACCCAAAACGTCACCTACTCCTTTTCTCCAGAGATGCTGCCTGACCCGCTGAGTTACTCCAGCACTCTGTGAAACGTCATGTTCCCCAGAGATGCTGCCTGACCCGCTGAGTTACTCCAGCACTCTGTGAAACCTCACCTATCCATGTTCTCCAGAGATGCTGCCCGACCTGCTGAGTTACTCCAGCACTCTGTGAAACGTCACCTATCCATGTTCTCCAGAGATGCTGCCTGACCCGCTGAGTTCCTCCAGCTTGTTGTGTCTAACCTGAAATGTTAACTCTGTTCCTGTTTCTACTGATGCTGCCTGACCATATTCTTGTTCTTTTAGCAGAAATAATTTTTTTAATAGTTTTGTATTTAACTATTTTCTTGATCGAACAAAAAAATCTAAACAGCAAAGTAAAAAAATCTTCCCTTGTTGCCTCCAAAGGAGGAAGAAGGAAGATTAAGGAGATTTGCAGCTGTTTTTAGACCTTGAAAATGATGTTGACGAATGCTTGATGCATTCACAAGAAGTGCCTTTTATTGGAGGGTTAATCAGTCTGTTGAAAGGCTGGATTGAGGAATTCCATGAGAATGTAATAAGCATTCATGTGTAAATATCACACTGAATAATTTCAAGATTTCTGTTTCCTTTGTAACATGTGTTTCTTTATTCCCCCACATTTTAAAAAAGGACACGCATACACTTGAGTCTGAAGAAGGGTCTCGGCCCAAAACGTCACCTATCCATGTTCTCCAGAGCTGCTGCATTACTGGAGAACGAGGATAGTTGATGTTTTGAGACCCTTTCTCAGATCCAAAATGTCACCTATCCATGTTTTCCAGAGATGTTGCCTGTCCTGCTGAGTTACTCCAGCACTTTGTGTCCCTTTGTGTAGTTATTTGTTTCTACAAGATAATTAAGGGAGTTTTTAATTGCCATACGTAGGCAAACCGTGAGAGGAATAGATCGGGTCGACGCACAGAGTCTCTTACCCAGAGTAGGTGAATCGAGGACCAGAGGACCATAGGTTTAAGGTGAAGAGGAAAACGATTTAATAGGAATCTGATGGGTAACTTTTTCACACAAAGGTGGTGGGTGTATGGAACGAGCTGCCAGAGGAGGTAGTTGAGGCTGGGACTATCCCAATGTTCAAGAAACTGTTAGACAGGGACATGGATAGGACAGGTTTGGAGTGATATGGACCAAGCGCAGGCAGGTGGGATAGTGTAGCTCGGATATGTTGGCCGGTGTGGGCAAGTTGGGCCGAAGGGCCTGTTTCCACGCTGTATCACTCTGTAACCGAACAATGAAGTCCGTACTTGCAGCAGCACAACAGGTCTGCAAACAGCTCACTGTCTCATACTCTCTTCACAATACACAGACCGCTAAACATACCTGTATCAATATCATCATAGATCTCGCCATCCTCTTCCGCATTTCTGGAAATAAATAAATAAAAGTGTTTTATTATGTGTTCTGGTCAAATTAAAAAGCATCTTTATTTTGTGACATCGCTGTTGAGTTTTGCATGTTTCAACTTCAGTCAGCATAAACCTGAAGGCTTCCCACATCCTGCAATGAATGATAATAGAGAACATATCTGGTGTGATTCCTGTGATTTTCTGGTCTTACACTGAAGACCTTTGCAGGTGTAAATAAAATTATTACCTTAAGTTCCAAATTATGTTCTCCATAGGGTCGTGAGGTCACACGGCACGGAAATAGGCCCTTCGGCCCAACTCATTTATGGGAGACACAAAATGCTGGAGTAACTTAGCGGGTCAGGCAGTATCTCGGGAGAGAAGGAATGGGTGACGCTTCGGGTCGAGACCCTTCTTGAGACTCGCTGAGTTACTCCAGCATTTTGTGTCTCGTTTCGATTTTCCCAGCATCTGCAGTTTTTTTCCGAGGGAATTCTTTATCATCCTTTTCATCCATCTCAGTCTGATGTGCCTATGACTCTGATACCTCACCACTAAGCGTGTCTCATAACTTCATCGTTAGTTCAAGCAAGTAGTTTACCAACACTGTCATAAGGCAGTGGTTGAACAATAAAGCAGCAGCCTTTCGAATTGCAAAGACACAAAGTGATGGAGTAACTCAAAGGGTCAGGCAGCATTTCCCAACTTCTATGCTGATTCATGATGGACAATGTGCCAAAAGCCTTCTTGACCACCTTATCTGCCTGTAAAAACACCTTCAGGGAACTATGTACCTGTACTCCTAGATCCCTCTGCTCTATCATACTCCCCAGCCCTCTACCGTTCAACGTGAAGGCCCTGCCCTGGAAAGACTTCTCGAAATGCCACCCCTCTCACTTTAGTTTAGTTTAGAGATGCAGAGCGGAAACAGGCCCTTCGGCCCACCAAGTCCATACCGACCAGCGATCCCCGCATATTAACACAACCCTACACACACTGGGGACAATTTTGTTTTTTACATTTAGACCAAGCCAATTAGCCTACAAACCTGTACATCTTTGCAGTGTGGGCGTAAACTGAAGATCTCAGAGAAAACCCATGTGGTCACGGGGAGAACGTACCAACTCCTTACAGACGAGCAGTCCCGTAGTCAGGATCGAACCCAGGTCTCTGGCGATGCAAGCCAATAGCTCTACCGCTATGCCACCGTGCCGCCCTAAACGCCGCCACCCTGAACGGCCTGAATTAAACTCCATTTGCCACTCCCCAGCCCACTTTCCCAACTGATCAAGATCCCTTTGTAATTCTTGATAACCATCTTTTATAAGCATCCGCTGCTCTAGATGTCAACTTCTTTACAACGGCGAAACCAAACGCAAGCTCGGCGATCGCTTCGCTCAACACCTTCGCTTGGTCCACCGTAACCAACCTGATCTCCCCGTGGCTAAGCACTTCAACTCCCCCTCCCACTCCCAGTCTGACCTTTCTGTCATGGGCCTCCTCCAGTGCCATAGTGAGCCCCACCGGAAATTGGAGGAACAGCACCTCATATTTCGCCTGGGCAGCTTGCAGCCCAGCGGTATGAACATTGACTTCTCCAAATTTAGATAGTTCCTCTGTCCCTCTCTTCCCCCCCACCCCCTTCCCAGTTCTCCCACTGTCTTCCTGTCTCCACCTATATCCTTTCTTTGTCCCGCCCCCCCTGACATCAGTCTGAAGAAGGGTCTCGGCCCGAAACGTCACCCATTCCTTCTCTCCTGAGATGCTGCCTGACCTGCTGAGTTACTCCAGCATTTTTGTGAATAAATACCTTCGATTTGTACCAGCATCTGCAGTTATTTTCTTATTTCACCAAGTGCATGGTACTACTTGGCCTGGTTTGAATTCCCGAAATGCAATACCTAACATTTACCCGAATTTCCCCCTTAAAATACTGCAGTTATTTCCCTCTCTTGCATTAAAGAGTTGTTATATTCTATTTTAGCTGCTTGAAATTGGCTTTGTTTCTATCTCTTTCTTACATTGACCTCAAGGAAAGACACACTCCATAAAATACAAAAGGCTCAGAAAACATCAATTGGAAAAGATGGGACCCTCAGGCAAGAAATCACTGCGTTATTTTAATATAAAATATACTCACCCTGTTGCTAAGTTGACTTTTTGAACGTATCCAACTGTTTTTTGAAAAAGAAGAGAAAGAGTTAAATTAGCATCAAACTTCAGATAAACCAGCTTACACTCCATCGCGATAGGAAACGCTAAAAATACAAAACAGACCCATCATATTTCATATTTCATATCAGGGCAATTTTAATCCTTTCTGTTTGAAGAACAGATCGGTAAATTACCGTTCCTTCTCTCCAGAGATGCTGCCTGACTCGTTGAGTTACTCCAGCATTTTGTGTCTACATTTAATTTGAACCAGCATCTGCAGTTCTTTTCTTACACAAATTATCCAAGAGAGACATTCCTTGATTCCTTCCCTCAATCTTTTACTTTAGCTTTACGCAAGGAACTGCAGATGCTGGATTACGGGAGAGAAAAAAAGACCGAAGTGCTGGAGTAACACGACATTTATGGATTTTGGGGAGAGGGTAAATCTTGGCCTTGTGGGGCAGGGGAACTATAAGGTTGGAGGCTGTGGAGAGCAGACAGCTGGAAGTGATTTATGTCCGGAACTTGGACATAGGAACAAAGTCCCCCTTGTCCTCACCTTTCACCCCATCAGCCGTCGCCTACAACACATAATCCTCCGACATTTTCACACCTCCAACGGGATCCCATAACCAGCCACATCTTCCCATCTCCACCCCTTTCCGCAGAGATCGTTCCCTCCTCAACTCCCTGGTCAACTCGTCCCTTCCCACCCAAACCGCCCCCTCCCCAGGTACCTTATCCTGCAGCCGCAGAAGATGCAATGCCTGTCCCTGTACCTCCTCCCTCGACCCCTGTCCAGGGACAGTCCTTTCAGGTGAGGCAGAGGTTCACTTGCACCTCTTCCAATCTCATCTACTGCATCCATTGTTCCGTATGTATACGTCGGTGAGACCAAACATAGACTGGATGATTGTTTTGCTGAACATCTTCGCTCAGTACGCCTGGGTGTACGTGATCTCCCGGTTGCCAAACACTTTAACTCCACCTCCCATTCCCACAATGACCTACCCACGTCTGTCCGCAGTATGTTGAGACTGCGTGGGTTTTCTCCGGGATCTTCAGTTTCCTCCCACACTCCAAAGAGTGCAGGTTTGTAGGTTAATTGGCTTGGTAAATGTAAAAATTGTCCTTAGTGGGTGTAGGATAGTGTTAATGTGCGGGGATCGCTGGTCGGCGCGGACCCAGTGGGCCGAAAGGGCCTGTTTCTGCGCTGTATCTCTAAACTAAACTAAGAGGCTTCAGAGAGTGTTGGACTCAGCCCGGTCCATCACGGGCACAGCCCTCCCCACCATCAGCAGCATCTACACCAGGCACTGCCTCAAGAAGGTGGCACCTATCATGGCAGCATCTATCAGCAGCATCTATCATCTATCATCCGGGCCGTGCCCTCGCCTCACTGCTGCCGTCGGGCAGGAGGTACAGGAGTCTGAAGTCCCACACCACCAGGTTCAGGAACGGCTACTTCCCTGCAACCATCAGGTTTTGTATTCTGGACTCTGATATGTTTCTCTTTGTTGCACTTGTGTTTGGCTTCATTGTATTCACGTACAGTATTAACTGATTTGATTAGATAGAATATAACATAGAAACATAGAAACATAGAAAATAGGTGCAGGTGGAGGCCATTCGGCCCTTCTAGACAGCATCGCCATTCATTGTGATCATGGCTGATCGTCCCCAATCGATAACCCGTGCCTGCCTTCTCCCCAATACCTTTGATTCCACTAGCCCCTAGAGCTCTATCTAACTCTCTCTTAAATCCATCCCGTGATTTGGCTTCCACTGCCCTCTGTGGCAAAGAATTCCACAACTCTCTGGATGAAAAAGTTTTTTCTCACCTCAGTTTTAAATGGCCTCCCCTTTATTCTAAGACTGTGGACCCTGGTTCTGGACTTCCCCAACATTGGGAACATGTTTTCCTGCATGTAGCTTGTCCAGCCCTTTTATAATTTTATATGTTTCTACAAGATCCCCTCTCATCCTTCTAAACTCCAGTGAATACAAGCCTAGTCTTTTCAATCTTTCCTCATATGACAGTCCCGCCATCCCAGGGATCAATCTCGTGAACCTACGCTGCACTGCCTCAGTTACAAGGATGTCCTACCAAAACTGTGCACAATATTCCAGATGTGGTCTTACCAGGGTCCTATACAACTGCAGAAGAATCTCTTTACTCCTATACTGAAATCCTCTTGTTATGAAGGCCAACATTCCATTAGGTTTCTTCACTGCCTGCTGTACCTGCACGCCAACTTTCAGTGACTGGTGTACAAGGACACCCAGGTCTCGCTGCACCTCCCCCTTACCTAACCTAACACCATTGAGATAATAATCTGCCTCCTTGTTTTTGCCGCCAAAGTAGATAAATGTCACATTTATCTCCATTATACTGCATCTGCCACGCACCTGCCCACTCACTCAACTTGTCCAGGTCACCCTGCAACCTCCTAACATCCTCTTCGCAGTTTACACTGCCACCCAGCTTTGTGTCATCTGCAAACTTGCTAGTGTTGCCTCTAATTCCCTCTTCCAAATCATTGGAACGGAACAGGACAAAAACAGTCCCTTCGGCCCACGATGTCCGTGCCGAACACTATGCCCAGTTAAACTGATCTCCTCCGCCCGCACGTGATCCATATTCCTCCATTTCCCTGCATATCCGTGTGCCTGTCTAAAAACCTCTTTAAACACCACTATCGTATCTGCCTCCACCACCACCCCTGGCAGCACGTTCCAGGCACCCGCCACCCTCTGTGTTAAAAAATTGCCCTGCACATCTGCTTAACACTTTTCCCCCTCTCACTTTCTATCGCTGCTCCCTAACCTTTGACATTTCCACCCTGGGGAATAAAGGTCCTGCCCAGATTCAGCGACAGTTTCTTCCCAGCCGTTAACTGAACCATCCTCTTACCAACTAGAGAGCGGTCCTGGCCTCCCATCTACCTCATTGGAGACCTTCGCACTATCTTTAATCGGACTTTAGTGGAATTCAATGTTATATCTTTGCGCTAAATGTTGTGTCCTTTATATTAACATAGTGGACAGCTTGATAGTATTCATGTCTATTCTTTTTCTTGGCTGGATAGCAGGCAAACAAAAGCTTTTCACTGTACCCTGTACACATGACCATAATAAACTAAACTAAACTAGAGTTAGATAGAGCTCTAGGGGCTAGCGGAGTCAAGGGATATGGGGAGAAGGCAGGCGCGGGTTACTGATTGTGGATGATCATACATGATCACAATGAATGGCTGTTCTGGCTCGATGGGCCAAATGGCCTCCTCCTGCACCTATTTACTATGTTTCTATGTTTTTAAACTAAACTGAAAGGAAATTGAAGATTAAAAAATGTCTCGTTAGAAACTAGTAAAATGCAAAATGCTGGAGTAACTTAGCGGGTCAGGCAGCATCTCTGGAGAACATGGATAGGTGACGTTTCACAGAGTGCTGGAGTAACTCAATAGACAATAGACAATAGGTGCAGGAGTAGGCCATTCGGCCCTTCGAGCCAGCACCACCATTCAATGTGATCATGGCTGATCATTCACAATCAGTACCCCGTTCCTGCCTTCTCCCCATACCCCTTGACTCTGCTGTCTTTAAGAGCTCTATTGGGGCTCATGTTGTCGACCTCCCCGTGGTGACCCCTGTCAACTGACCTCAGTCAGGCGAACGACAACAAACAGAGACAGCAGAAGCAGAAGCAGCTTCATAACTTCTGCTGCCTCAAACGCAAGAAGAAGTAAGAGCTCTATCTAGCTCTCTCTTGAAAGCTCAGTGGGTCAATAGATAATAGACAATAGACAATAGGTGCAGGAGGAGGCCATTCGGCCCTTCGAGCCAGCACCACCATTCAATGTGATCATGGCTGATCATTCTCAATCAGTACCCCGTTCCTGCCTTCTCCCCATACCCCCTGACTCCGCTATCCTTAAGAGCTCTATCTAGCTCTCTCTTGAATGCATTCAGAGAATTGGCCTCCACTGCCTTCTGAGGCAGAGAATTCCACACATTCACAACTCTCAGACTGAAAAAGTTTTTCCTCATCTCAGTTCTAAATGGCCTACCCCTTATTCTTAAAATGGGTCAGGCTGCATCTCTGGAGAACATGGATAGGTGATGTTTCACAGAGTGTTGGAGTAACTCAGAGGGTCAGGCAGCATCTCTGGGGAACATGGATAGGTGATGTTTCACAGAGTGTTGGAGTAACTCAGAGGGTCAGGCAGCATCTCTGGGGAACATGGATAGGTGACGTTACACAGAGTGCATGGAGTAACTCAGCGGGTCAGGCAGTATCAATGGAGAGCATGGATAGGTGACGTTTCGGGTCATGAACCTCTTCAAACTCGAAGAAATGACCTGGAATATCACCTATCCATGTTCTCCAGAGATGCTGCCTAACCCACTGAGTTACTCCAGCACTCTGTCTTTTACTTAAGATTCCAGTCTCTGCGGTTCCTTGTGCCTCTCATCGGATAGTATTTTCATTAAAACAAATGAAATAAACTTACATTTTCCATCTACGTTCCGGCAGATCATTTTAACCTCGTCGGTGTGCTGTACAATGTCTAAAACTTCACTCGGTTTTAATGGTAGATCGCGGTTGCCCCATTTCTTATTCATTAAATTTTGAGCGACTTGGACAGTTCCTAGAATCCTGATTTCTCCATCAAACTGTTGGAGGCGAGGGAAACAAAAAAAATGACAGACTGCTTCACATTTCCAGACACTTAATAAAGAACTAGAATGAGAAGCTGTCGACCTTGCCAAGACTCGTGGGTCTGAGCTACCGAGGGAGGTTGAGTAGGCTGGAACTCTATTCCTTGGAGCGCAGGAAGGTGAGGGGTGATCTTATAGAGGTGTACAACATCATGAGAGGAATAGATCGGGTAGACGCACGCAGTCTCTTGCCCAGAGTAGGGGACTCGAACACCAGGTGAGGGGGAAAAGATTTAATACAAACCTGAGGGGTAACTTTTTTAAACAAAGGGTAGTGGATGTATGGAACGAGCTGCCGGAGGAGGTAATTAAGGCAGGTATTATCGCAACTTTTAAGAAACATTTAAATTGATATGTTTATAGGATAGGTTTAGAGGGATATGAGCCAAACGCAGGCAGGTAGGACTAGTGTAGATGGAACATGTTGGTCGGTGTGGGCAGGTTGGGCTGAAGGGCCTGTTTCCACACTGTATCACTCTTTGACTACGAATCATATATGGCAGCGGAGGCCATGTCATTGGGTATTTTTTAAAGCGGAGGTAGATATAGTGGGTTCTTTATTAGTAAGGCCATCAAATATTACGGGGGAAAGAAAGGAGAATGGGGTTGAGAGGGAAAAGTAGACCAACCATGATTACCTGGTTGAGCAGACTCAGGGGGGCAAATGGTCTAATCCTGCTCCAATGTTTAATTTAGGGATACAGCATGGAAACAGGCCCTTCGGCCCACCGAGTCCGCACTGACCAGTGATCATCCATACACTAGTTCTATCCCACACACTCGGGATAATTTATAAAAGCCAATTAATTTACAAATCTGCACGACTTTGGGATGTGAGGGGAAACTGGAGCACTCAGAGAAACCCATGAGGTCATGGAGAGAATGTACAAACGCCATACAGACAGCACCCGTAGTCAGGATGGCACCCGGGTCTCTGGAGCAGTGAGGCAGCAACTCTGCCGCTGCACCACCTAGCCGCCCTTTTTTTGTTTAATCCACAGGACAAAACATGTCTTATTATGTCTGATTATTTCTTATGATCTTATGAACAGAGGGTATTATTTTTTTTTAGCAGAATGTTTAATGAGAACCGCAAAGAGTTTTGAAGACCCAACACTTACTTTAAATTTTTTCCTGAAGTCTTTCTCCTCTTTCTCTAACTTTTTGATTCTTTTTGGATCCGCATCGTCTTTTCTGCCTTTATTTGGCTCTGTTTTCAAACTGTTGAATAGGAAAAAAAGAACATGGCTTTAAGGGATTTGACCTTTAACTAAAATCAAAATCAAGGCAGGAGCTTTTCCCTTTGTTTTCTCCTCAGTATAGGGTTGCCAACTTTCTCACTCCCAAACAAGGGACAAGGTGACGTCACCGCCCCGAGTCCCACGTGACCTCACCCAGCCAGCCGGGAGGCAGGTTGCTACGCACCCTCTGTTAGGCGGCGCCTGGGCCTACACTATTCGGGACTATAGCGGCCCCCGGATTACAGTGTCTGTGCATGCAGTGTCCGGGCCTACATTGTCCAGGCATACAGTGTCCGGGCCTACAGTGTCCGGGCCTACAGTGTCCTGGCCTACATTGTCCGGGCCTACAGTGTCCGGGCCTACAGTGTCCGATTCCTATTAAATCTTTTTCCCTTCACCTTGAACCTATTTCTTCTAGTCCTAGATTCCCCTACTTTGGACAAGAGACTCTGTGCAACTACCCGATCTTTTCCTCTCATGATCTTATACACCTTTATAAGATCACCCTTCATTCTCCTGTGCTCCAAGGAATAGAGACCCAGCCTACTCAACCTCTCCCCAAAAGCTCAGACCCTCTAGTCCTGGCAACATCCTCGTAAATCTTCTCTGAACCCTTTCAAGCTTGACAATATCTTTCCTATAACATGGTGCCCTGAACTGAACACAAGACTCTAAATGCGGTCTCACCATCTACCCCATGGGTGACCCTCGGACTACCTTTGATCGGACTTTGCTGGCTTTACTTTGCACTAAATGTTATTCTGTTATCATGTATCTGTACACTGCGAATGGTTCGATTGTAATCATGCATTGTCTTTCCGCTGGCTGGTTGGCACGCTACAAAAGCACTAAACTGGACTGAACTGGGATTTTGCTGTGCGCTCGCACTTGGCAGATGTGACAATAAAAGCACCTTTGAACCACTGAGGCAGCTTTGGGAGTTGTTCATCGCCGGGGCAGGGCAGACTTTACCTGAATTCGGGCGGCGGAGGTGGGAAAGCTTCCGTGCTAACATCGTCGTAGACGTCTTCCCCCCCTGGGAGAGAGGGCAAGAAGCAGACATCAGCAACGTCGAAACAAAACAACTGCAGCCGACAGCGAAAGATACTTCACCGCAGGAAAAGCCCCAGTCCCCAGCCACACACCAAAGCCTTTCACTGTACCTCGGCACACGTGACAATAAACCAAACTGAGGTACAGTCTGACAAACGCATGGCATTGAGCATGACACAGCCGGTTGACTTTGCAAAAGACCAATGTACTTGACCCTAAAGTCTACTCTTTTTCAGATTGGTTAATACTTTGATTATATATTTGTTTCTGGAATGCAGAACAGCACGACAAACCCACAAACCCGCGCTTCTTTTGGGTTGTGAGAGGAGACCAGAGAAAACCCCTCGGGCAGAACGTGCAAACCCCATACAGACAGCACCCCGTAGTCAGGATCTGACGCTGTGAGGCAGCAACTCTACCCATTGCGCCACCGTGCCGCCCTTAAATGTGTCTGGCGAGTTTGCTCTTACGAAAATGTGATTGCATCTGCTTCCCCCACCTCCGACAGAGCAGTGAAGACATCAGCCACTCTCTGTGTGAATCCTTTCCTCCCCCCCAGTCCCCACTAAAACCCCTTCAGCTGACCCTAAACACATACCTTCTTGATTTAAACGCCCCCACTGGCAATAGCTGTTATCCAGCAACCGAACCATCCTAAAGCAACTAGAGAGTGGTCCTGAGCTACCATCTACCTCATTGGAGACCCTCGGACTATCTTTGATCGGACTTCACCTTGCACTAAATGTTACCCCTTTATCCTGTATCTGTACACCGTGGAAGGGTCGATTGTAATCACGTATAGACTTTCCGCTGACTGGTTAGCACGCACAACTTTTCACTCTACCTTGGTACAAGTGACAATAAACTAAACGGAACTAAACGAAGGACACAGTTTAAACACTGTGGGAAAAGGTGAAGTCAGGAGACCACGTGGCAGTTTTTTTTATTGTTATAGAGAATTAGCACTTCAAATTCCTGGGCGTTCCTATCTTGGACAATCTGTCCAGGGCCCAACACAGGGATGTTCAGCTTAGTTTACAATGCAATACAATACACTACAATACACTACAATACACTACAACACACTACAACACACTACAACACACTACAACACACTGCAACACAATACAATATACTACAATGCACTACAATACACTACAACACACTACAACACACTACAACACACTACAACACACTACAACACAATACAATATACTACAATGCACTACAATACACTATAATACACTACAATACACTACAATACACCACAATACACTACAATACACTACAACACACTACAATACACTACAATACACTACAATACAATGAACTACAATACACTACAATACAATACACTACAATGCACTACAATACACTACAACACACTACAACACACTACAACACACTACAACACACTACAATACACTACAATACACTACAATGCACTACAATACACTACAATACACTACAATACACTACAATACACCACAATACACTACAATACACTACAACACACTACAACACACTACAATACACTACAATACACTACAATACAATACACTGCAATACACTACAATACAATACACTACAATACACTACAATACACTACATCTGCACGTGGCGGCGCCTAACGGCAGCGGCTGACTAGCAGTCTGTCCGTCTTTTTTTTGTTGAGTGTCGGTGTTGGGATGATTTTTATATATATTTTTTTGGTTGTGTATGTGTGAGAGGGGGTGGTGGTGTGTGGGGGGTGGGTGTGGGGAACTTTTCTCTTCCTCACGGCGCGGGGTGCGGCTCGGCTGCGGGGCCTAACATCCCCCGGTGCGGCTCGGCCGCTGGACTTTACATCCCGGTGCGGCTTGGCCGCTGGACTTTACATCCCGGTGCGGCTTGGCCGCTGGACTTTACATCCCGGTGCGGCTTGGCCGCTGGACTTACATCGCCCGGTGCAGCTCGGCTGCGGGGCTTAACACCGCCCGGTGCAACTCGGCTGCGGGACTTTACATCGCCCGGTGCAGCTCGGCTGCGGGGCTTAACACCGCCCGGTGCAGCTCGGCTGCGGGGCTTAACACCGCCCGGTGCAACTCGGCTGCGGGACTTAACATCGCCCGGTGCGGCTCGGCTGCGGGACTTTTCACCGCTGGTGCGGCTCGGCTGCGGGACTTAACACCGCCCGGTGCGGCTCGGCTGCTGGACTTTTCACCGCTGGTGCGGCTCGGCTGCGGGACTTAACACCGCCCGGTGCGGCTCGGCTGCTGGACGTTTCACCGCTGGTGCGGCTCGGCTGCGGGACTTAGCTGCGCAAGGCTTGGTCGCGGGCCTTTCATCGCCCGGTTCGGCCGCGAGACGTTTCAGCGCCCGGTGCGGGGACTGTGCGGGTCGGTCGGGGACGAGCTGTCTGTCCGTGGGCGTGGGGAAGAGAGGGGAAGTTTTGTTGCCTCCATCACAGTGAGGGGGTGTTTGGAGTCACTGTGATGGACGTTTGTGTTGGGGCTATGTGTCTTGTGTTCTTTTTTTTTTCTATGACTGCTATGTAGTTTCGTTCGGTACTTCGGTACCGAACGACAAATAAAGCTCTGTTATACTGTTATACAATACACTACAATACACTACAATACAATATATCTTTATTGTCATTGTACAGGGGTACAACGAGATTGGGAATGCGCCTCCCATAAGATGCAATAAATTAATTAGGTAGTCAGTATTAATTTAGACAACCGAGTGAAACAAAATTAGAAACAGTTTTAAAACAGAATAAAGTGCAAGTTGATCTGTGCCGGATCACTGTGCGATGTGACCATCTGGCTCAGCAGGACCGGTTCATAGCAGCTATGGCCCTGGGGATGAAGCTGTTCCTGAGTCTGGAGGTGCGGGTGTCGAAAGCCTTGTATCGTCTGCCCGATGGAAGGAGTTCGAACAGACTGTTGCAGGGGTGTGAAGAGTCTTTGTGAATGCTGGTGGCTTTTCTGAGGCATTGTGTGTTGTAACATAGAAACATAGAAAATAGGTGCAGGAGTAGGCCATTCTGCCCGTCGAGGCAGCACCGCCATTCAATATGATCATGGCTGATCATCCAAAATCAGTACCCCTTTCCGGCTTTTTCCCCATATCCCTTGATTCAATTAGCCCTAAGAGCAAACTCTAAATCTCTCTTGAAAACATCCAGAGAATTGGCCTCAACTGCCTTCTGTGGCAGAGAATTCCACAGATTCACAACTCTCTGGGTGAAAATGTTTTTCCTCATCTCAGTCCTAAATGGCCCTACCCCTTATTCTTAAATTGTGACCCCTGGTTCTGAACTCCCCCAACATCGGGAACATTTTTCCTGCATCTACCCTGTCCAATCCCCTAATATATGTTGTAGATGTCCTCCAAGGCATCTGAGAGATACTGCACGGAAATACTGCCCTTCAGCCCACCGAGTCTGCGCCGACCAGCGATCCCTGCACACTAACACTATTCTGCACACTAGGGATAGTTTACATTTATACCAAGCCAATTAACCTACCTGTACGTAGGGATGGAGGGACTGTCATATGGGATGGAGGGACTGTCATATGGGATGGAGGGACAGTCATATGAGGAAAGAGTGGAAAGACTAGGCTTGTATTCACTGGAGTTTAGAAGGATGAGAGGGGATCTTATAAAGACATATAAAATCATAAAAGACTAGACAAGCTAGATGCAGGAAAAATGTTCCCAATGTTGAGGGAGTCCAGAACCAGGGGCTACAGTCCAAGAATAAAGGGGAGGCCATTTAAAATTGAGGTGAGAAGGAACCTTTTCACCCAGAGTTGTGAATTTGTGGAATTCTCTGCCGCAGAAGGCAGTGGAGGCCAATTCACTGGATGAATTTGAAAGAGAGTTAGATAGAGCTCTGGGGGGTAGTGGAATCAAGGGATATTGGGAAAAGGCAGGCACGGTTACTGATTGTGGATGATCACAATGAATGGTGGTGCTGGCTCGAAGTGCCAAATGGCCTCCTGCACCTATTTTCTATGTTTCTATGTCCTCGGAGAGTGGGAGGAAACCGAAGATCTCAGAGAAAACCCACACAGGTCACGGGCAGAACGTGCAAACTCTGTACAGACAGCACCCGTAGTCGGGATTGAACTTGGGTCTCTGGTGCTGTGAGGCAGCAACTCTACCGCTACACCGCCGTGCCACCCTAAGTGTGGTCTACTACCTTACACTCTGAGAACTTAGTAAGACTATGCAGTGTGTGTGTGGTGGGATTGTCACTGAACTGCGGGCAAGCAAAGAATATAGTTGGATCGGAGCACGTGTGATCGTGAAGTCGGTGCGGAAGTGTATCGCAGTACAAAAATCACAACTAAAACACAACAGCAGCATTTTGGAAATCCCCTTACCTGCAATATCTGATGATGGAGGGATGGACCTTCGGAGATTAAAAAAAAAGAGAGAAATTTACTCCATAGCAAGGAGAGATTTAGCGGTGACCTGAATCCTCGGGGAATGAGTGAGAGTTAAAAGTAATCGACTGACAACGTTAGACGCTGATGAGGGCAAGACAAGAATCAAAATGTTAGTGGAACAGACATGGAAGCTTCATACAAACCCAGTCAGACGTGGTCATTGCAAAGTAACTCAGAGATTCAAAAAAAAAGTAGACACAAAGTGCTGGAGTAACTCAGCGGGTCAGGCAGCATCTCTGGAGAACACGGATAGGTGACGTTTCACAGAGTGCTGGAGTAACTCAGCGGGTCAGGCAGCATCTCTGGAGAACATGGATAGGTGACGTTTCACAGAGTGCTGGAGTAACTCAGCGGATCAGCCAGCATCTCTGGAGAACATGGATTGGTGACATATCGGGTTGGGACCTTTAGATTCTCCACTTTTCTACATAACCTCCCCCCACCTCTCCCTTTTCCCCCCCAGATACCTCCCCTTTCCCTAACCCCCATCCCCTATGCCCCACCTGGACTCGCACTGATTTCTCCCCTTCATTTTCTCCTTCTACCACCATTCCTTCCTCTGGCTTCACAATTCCCAACTCCACAATCCTTTTGTCTCACACCTCCTGTCCTTTCATCTCTGGCCTTTGTCCAACCATCTGCCTATTGAATACCCCCCCCCCCCTCACCTGTATCCACCTATTACCTTGACATCTCCCCTCCTCTCTTCCAGCTTTCTTTCCCCGCCCTACAATATGAAAAAGGATCCCGACCCTATACCCTGTTTCCAGAAATGGCTGAGATGGGGAAGTTTGCCGAAGGTGTACAAATTCATGAGGGGAATAGATCGGGGAAGCACACAGAGTAGGGTTGCCAACTCCCCGTATCACCCGGGACATCCCGTATTTTAGGATAAATTGGTTTGTCCCGTATGGGACCACCCTTGTCCCGTATTAGGCTCGGGGGGCGCTGTAGGCCCAGACACTATGGGCCCGGCCACTGTAGGCCCTTTCTCTGTGGGCCCGGACACTGCAGGCCCGGACACTGTAAGCCCGGCCACTGTAGGCCTGGTCACTGTAGGCCCTTTCTCTGTAGGCCCGGACACTGTAGGTCCGGACAGTGTAAGCCTGACTCACTGAGTTACTCCAGAACTCTATGAATCGTCAGCTATCCATGTTCTCCAGTGATCCTGCCTGACCCGCTGAGTTACTCTGTGAAACGTCACCTATCCATGTTCTCCAGAGATGCTGCCTGACCCGCTGAGTTACTCCGGCACTCTGTGAAATGTCACCTATCCATGTTCTCCAGAGATCCTGCCTGACCCGCTGAGTTCCTCCAGCACTCTGTGTCTTTTTTCTTTGTACTCCAGCATCTGCGGTTCCTTGTGTCCACAACAACCTTGGTAGTCTTCACTCATTGAAAAAGATTTTGATTGGGTTAGAAACATTGGCACATGGAGTCAGGACTGTTGCTAATCAAAGGATCAGTGTGAGGCTTGTGGCCGTGCAGGCAGTTAGCAAGGACAGCCTCCGACATATTAGTACCAGATGGCGTTATTAGTAGGCCAATAGGTGGTCCGGCCATTGTGCGTATCTTACGGCAGACAGCGCTCGCTGTTCTTGCCCTGAGCGTCACCGTCCTCCTTCTCTCTCGCCTTTCCCTCCTTGGCATCCGCCTCCATCTTCTTCCTCTTCAGCCAGGACCAGGAGCCCAGCTTTGACGCGTCCTGTGCAGCAGGGCTTCAAAGTAGGCACGCCGTTAAAACCCGTATGTCACAACTCCTGGTGCCTCACTGCCAGCCCAGAACCACTTGTTCCAAACCGCTCCCATGGCACTGAGGATGGACCCAAAAATGGTGGAGTAGCCCGGCGGGACAGGCAGCATCCGCCACTGTTCCAGGTGTGGACTCGTTGCCACCTTCCCCTCAGTCAACAATGATCTATTCTACATTTTCCTTGATCTCCATCCCCTTTGATCTCTCATTTTCACACTTTACCCTTCTATCGTTTTCCATTTCCCTTAAAATATCCACTGACTTGGCCTCCACAGCTGTCTGTGGCAAAGAATTCCACAGATTCACCCCCTTCTGACTAAAGAAATTCCTCCTCATCACCTTACTGGAGGAACGTCCTTTTATTCTGAGGCTATGCCCTCTGGTCCTGGACTCTCCCACTAGTGGAAACATCCTCTCTGCATCCACTCTATCCAGGGCTTTCACTATTTGGTACGTTTCAATGAGGTCCCCCTCATCCTTCTAAACTCCAGCGAGTACAGCGAGTGGGGGGGCTGGAGGGGGGGGGGGGGGGGGGGTTACTAAATCAACCCCCCGGCCTCTCACTGCGCTCCAGTGTGTATCTAGTGCCTCTGACCAGAATGCATTCAAGAGAGAGCTAGATAGAGCTCTTAAGGATAGCGGAGTCAGGGGGTATGGGGAGAAGGCAGGAACGGGGTACTGACTCAGAATGATCAGCCATGATCACATTGAATGGCGGTGCTGGCTCGAAGGGCCGAACGGCCTACTCCTGCACCTATTGTCTATTGTCTATTGTCTAAGACCATGGCTTAGGCCCCACCATAGGGTTGCCAACTTTCTCACTCCCAAATAAGGAACAAAAGGTGATGTCACCGCCCTGCGCCCCACATCACCTCATCCAGCCAGCGGCCACGTGCTCCTACTCCACCAATGGCGGCCGCCCGGGCCGGGAGGCAGGTTGCTACGCAACCTCTGGTAGGTGGCGCCCGGGCCTCTGGGCCTACACTGTCTGGGCCTACACTTTCCAGGTCGACGGTGGCCCCTGGGCCTACAGTGTCTGTTGCCTATAGTGTCCGGGCCTACAATGTCCGTGCCTACAGTGTCCGGGCCTCCAGCGCCCCCCCACCACCACCCACCCCATCACTGGGCACTTACCTCACATCGTCAGGAATTTCGTCGACATCGTCATAGATCTCTTCACTGCTGGGAGGGGGAGGAAAGAGCCCTGTGGGGGGGGGGGGGAGGAAGAGGAACAGAGAGAGACACCAGACAGTCAGGTCCTCACTACCCAGCGACAACCATGAGCATTCCTCAATGAAGGAGGGTCCCGACCCAGAGCGTCGCCTGTCCATTTCCCTCCACAGACCCTGCCTGACCCGCTCAGTTCCCCCACCAACAGTGGCGCAGCGGGTAGAGTCGCTGCCTCGCAGCGCCAGACACCCGGGTTCGATCCTGACCTCGGATGCTGTCTGTCTGTGCGTGTGGACTTTGTATGTTCTCCCTGTGACTGCGTGGGTTTCCTCCGGGTGCTCCGGTTTCCTCCCACATCCCAAAGACGTGCGGGTTTGTAGGTTAATCGCCCCCTGGTGTGTAGGGAGTGGATGAGAAAGTGGGATAACATAAAACTGGCGTGAACGGGCGATCGATGGTCGGCGTGGACTCGGTGAGCCGAAGGCCCTGTTTCCATGCTGTATCTTTCAATGGTTCAATGATTTGTGTTTTCAGTTTAGAGATACTCGGAAACAGGCCCTTCGGCCCACCCAGCCCGTGCTGACCATCGATCACCCGTTCACGCTAGTTCTGTGTTGTCCCACTTTCCCATCCACTCCCTGCACACTCGCGGGTAATTGACAGAGGGCCGATTAACCAACAAACCTGCACATCTTTGGGATGTGGGAGGAAACCGGAGGAAATCCACGCGGTCACAGGGAGAACCTGCACGCACGCAGTCAGCGCCCGAGGTCAGGATCGAACCCGGGTCTCTGCGCCGTGAGGCAGCGGCTCTACCCACTGCACAACTGTGCGGCCCAAAGGGAAAATTTGCTTCAATGGAGTCCGGATGGGGAACAGAGGTGAGTTGGGGATTTGGGACAATGCCTGACCTGTTGGTTCGAGTTCATAGAGTCATAGGCTAACACAGCGTGGAAACAGGCCCTTTGGTCCAACTTGCCCACACAGACCAACATGTCCCATCTGCACTAGACCCACCTGCTTGCGTTTGGTCCATGTCCCTCCAAACCTATCCATCTACCTGTCTAACTGTTGCTTAAACGTTGGGATAGTCCCTGCCTCAACTGCCTCCTCTAGCAGCTCGTTCCATACACCCACAACTCTTTGTGTGAAAAGGTTACAATAGACAATAGGTGCAGGGGAGGAGGCCATTCAGCCCTTCGAGCCAGCACCGCCATTCAATGTGATCATGGCTGAGCATTCCCAATCAGTACCCCGTTCCTGCCTTCTCCCCATACCCCCTGACTCCGCCATCCTTAAGAGCTCTATCTAGGGCTCTCTTGAATGCATTCAGAGAATTGGCCTCCACTGCTTTCTGAGGCAGAGAATTCCACAGATTCACAACACTCTGACTGAAAAAGTTTTTCCTCATCTCAGTTCTAAATGGCCTACCCCTTATTCTTAAACTGTGGCCCCTTGTTCTGGACTCCCCCAACATTGGGAACATGTTTCCTGCGTCTAACGTGTACAACCCCTTAATAATCTTATACGTTTCGATAAGATCTCCTCTCATCCTTCTCAGGGTTCCCATTAAATCTTTTCCCCTTCACCTTAAACCTATGTCCTCTGGTCCTCGGTTCCCATACGCTGGGCAAGAGACTCTGTGCGTCTATCCGATCTACTCCTCACAAGGTTTTGTACACTTGGCTGAGGGAAACGTCACGGAGCTGAGGAGCAGGGGGAAATGGATCTAAGTATGTAAGAATGGCTTAAGTGGTACTTACCGCCAATACCTCCGCTGTTGTTCCCCCCACCTCTGAGAAAGCAATGGAAAGAAGGCGCAAATTAGCAACAGTCTGAAACGGCAGAAATCTGGCATGTTGCTGGTCTTAGTGGGCAGTGGAGGAAGCTTTAGACTTTAGGCTTTGGAGATCGAGCGCGGAAACAGGCCCTTCGGCCCACCGGGTTCGTGCCGACCAGCGATCACCAGCACTGGGGACAGTTTACAATGAACAGAGGTCAATTAAACTACAAACCTGCAGGTCTTTGGAGTGGGGGAGGAAACCGGGTCACAGGGAGAAATGCACAAACTCCGTACAGACAGCACCCGTGGTCAGGATTGAACTCGGGTTTCTGGCGCTGTGAGGCAGCAGCTCTACCCGCTGCGCCACCGTGCCGCCCTAAACGTCCGAGTCTAGTTTGTCAAGCTTATTGTCAAGAGGACAAGTACAGGTCAGAGACTCGTAGAGCTGTACCAGCACGGAAACAGGCCCTTGGGCCCACTTTCCCCATATTAACCATACTGGCCCAGTCCCTTTTGCCTGCATTTGGTCCATGTCCCTCTAAACCCTTCCTATCCATGTATCTGTCCAAATGTCCTTTAAAATTCCATAGCTTCCTCCGGCAGCTCGTTCCAGATACGGATTACCCTCTGAGTGGAAAAGTTGCCCCTGAGCTCCCTCTTAAATCTCCTCCCTCTCACCTTAAAACTGTTAAAACTTTTGTACTTAATATAATTGTACTTATTTGTTTTTGCATTTATTGCATATATGTTTTTACGCACCATCAGGATTGGCTATTTTTTAATTTCGTTGTACTCGTTGCAATGACAATAAATGAATATTATTATTATTATTATTATTATTATTATTAAGGCCGTGCCCTCTAGTTTTAGAATCCTCTACCCTGTGGAGATAGACTGTGAGCGTTCACTTTATCCATGCCCCTCGTGGCCTTGTACACCTCAATGAGGTCACCCCTCAGCCTCTCACACTCCAAAGGAAAAGAAGTCTCAGCCTGTCCAACCTCCCCCTGTAACTCGAGCCCGCAAGCCCTGGTAACGTGCTGGTGAATCCCCTCTACCCCCACCCTCACCAACTGAATGACATCTTCCCTGCAGCTGGGTGATCAGAATGAAGTTCTCTTTCACATTCAAAGAAAGGTATTGCAGCATAGATTAGATTCTGGACCAGAATCCCTGGTCTGTGAGAAGCCCATTTGCTGCCCACCCTACCCATCCTGATTATAACCAGAGGTAGACACAAAATGCTGGAGTAACTCAGCGGGACGGGCAGCATCTCTGGAGAGAAGGAATGGGTGACGTTTTGGTCCGAGACGCTTCTTCAGACTTAACAAAGGTCTCAACCCAAAATATCATCCATTCCTTCTCTCCAGAGATGCTGCCTGTCCCGTTGAGTTACTCCAACATTTTGTGTCTACCTTCGGTGTAAACCAGCATATGCGGTTCCTTCCTACTGATTATAACCAAGGCAGGCAGGTGAACGCTGGGGACGTTTGGGACTGGTGGGGCCTTTCTAGTAACAAGCAGACTGAGGCACAAGAACAGTACCGGGTGGCACGGTGGCGCAGTGGTAGAGTTGCTGCCTTACAATTCTTACAGCGCCAGAGACCCGGGTTCGATCCTGACTACGGGTGCTGTCGAAACATATAAGATTATCAAGGGGTTGGACACGTTAGAAGCAGGAAACATGTTTCCAATGTTGGGGGAGTCCAGAACCAGGGGCCACAGTTTAAGAATAAGGGGTAGGCCATTTAGAACGGAGATGAGGAAAAACTTTTTCCTCTTCACATTCAGAGAATTGTGAATCTGTGGAATTCTCTGCCTCAGAAGGCAGTGGAGGCCAATTCTCTGGATGCATTCAAGAGAGAGCTAGATAGAGCTCTTAAGGATAGCGGAGTCAGGGGGTATGGGGAGAAGGCAGGAACGGGGTACTGATTGAGAATGATCAGCCACGATCACATTGAATGGCGGTGCTGGCTCGAAGGGCCGAATGCCCTACTCCTGCACCTATTCATCATCATCATCATATATATACAGCCGGAAACAGGCCTTTTCGGCCCTCCAAGTCCGTGCCGCCCAGTGATCCCCACACATTACCACTATCCTACACCCACTAGGGACAATTTTTTACATCTACCCAGCCAATTAACCTACATACCTGTACGTCTTTGGAGTGTGGGAGGAAACCGAAGATCTCGGATGCCTATTGTCTATTGAAATTATTCACATTTTAACGTTTAAATCAATCTCCTATCTGTGGGGGGAATGGACAGATGATGTTTCAGTCTGTAGAAGGGTCCCGACCTGAAATGCCACCTGTCCATTATCTCCATAGACGCTGCTCCCCAGGGTGGAGATGTCAAAGACTAGAGGACACGGCTTCAAGGCGAGAGGGGCAGAGTTTAAAAGAGATGTGGGAGGCACACCGACCAACATGCCCCATCTACACTAGTCCCACCTGCCCACACCGACCAACATGCCCCATCTACACTAGTCCCACCCGCCCACACCGACCAACATGCCCCATCTACACTAGTCCCACCTGCCCACACCGGCCAACATGCCCCATCTACACTAGTCCCACCTGCCCACACCGACCAACATGCCCCATCTACACTAGTCCCACCTGCCCACACCGACCAACATGCCCCATCTACACTAGTCCCACCCGCCCGCACAGACCAACATGCCCCATCTACACTAGTCCCACCTGCCCACACCGGCCAACATGCCCCATCTACACTAGTCCCACCTGCCCACACCGACCAACATGCCCCATCTACACTAGTCCCACCCGCCCACACCGACCAACATGCCCCATCTACACTAGTCCCACCCGCCCACACCGGCCAACATGCCCCATCTACACTAGTCCCACCCGCCCACACCGGCCAACACGCCCCATCTACACTAGTCCCACCTGCCCACACCGACCAACATGCCCCATCTACACTAGTCCCACCTGCCCACACCGGCCAACATGCCCCATCTACACTAGTCCCACCCGCCCACACCGACCAACATGCCCCATCTACACTAGTCCCACCTGCCCACACCGACCAACATGCCCCATCTACACTAGTCCCACCCGCCCACACAGACCAACATGACCCATCTACACTAGTCCCACCTGCCCACACCGACCAACATGCCCCATCTACACAGAGAGCGGTGGGTGCCTGGAACGTGCTGGTGGTGGAGGCAGATGTGATTTTTGGATAGGCACGTGGATATTCAGGGATTGGACGGATATGGGTGCAGGTAGATAAGTGTTGGTCTTGACATCATGTTCGGCACAGACATTGTGGGCCGATGGGACCGTTCCGTGCTGTACTGTTCTGCAGAATGTACAAGCAAGGAACTGCAGATGCTGGTTTATACCAAAGATAGACACAGAGAGTGCTGGAGTAACTCAACGTGACAGGCAGCATCTCTGGAGAAAAGGGATAGCTGACGTGTTGGGTAAGAACCCTTCTTCAGACTTGTTCCTTGTTGCAGTTCCTTGTTTCTTCAGACTGAAAGTTAGAGGCGGGAACTTGAGGGGAGAAAAGGCCAGAGCAGATACAGATTTAAATCCAAAAACAAAAACATTTATTTCTCCTCTCCGGAGATGCTGTGTTACTCTGGCACTTTGTGTCAAACTTTGGCACTGCCCGATGTTCTGGACACTGCCTGACTCGCTGAGTTCCTCCAGCACTTGGTGCTTTAGGTCATGTGATAGGAGAAGAATTAGGCCATTCGGCCCATCGTCTACTCCGCCATTCAATCATGGCTGATCTATCTCTCCCTCCTAACCCCATTCTCCTGGCTTCTCCCCATAACCCCTGACACCCGTACTAATCAAGAATCTATCTATCTCTGCTTTATAAATATCCACTGACTTGACCTCCACAGCCTTCTGCGGCAATGAATTCCACAGATTCACCACCCTCTGACTAAAGAAATTCCTCCTCATCTCCTTCCTAAAGGAACGTCCTTTAATTCTGAGGCTGTGCCCTCTGGTCCTAGACTCTCCCACTAGTGGAAACATCCTCTCCCACATCCACTCTATCCAAGTCTTTCGCTATTCGGTACGTTTCAATGAGGTCCCCCCTCATCCTTCTAAACTCCCAGGGAGTACAGGCCCACTAATCGTACGCTAACCCACTCATTCCTGGGATCATTCTCGTAAACCTCCTCTGGACCCTCTCTCCAGAGCCAGCACATCCTTCCTCAGATATGGGGCCCAAAATTGCTCACAACACTCCAAATGCAGCCTGACCAGCGCCTTATAGAGCCTTGGCATCATAACCCTGTTTGTGTATTCTAGCCCTCAGGGGTTTCAGTGGCTGCAGTCCCTCACGTCTCCGAGGGTTTCCTTTGCTTCCTTACATGGTCACGTCGCTGGTCGGGGCAACGTCGTCGTAGAGTTCCTGATCCGGGGAGTGTCTGCCTCATGGCTTGAGAGGCGGCCGCCAATTCCTTCGGCTTGCCAATGGCGGCCTTCTTCTTGATCTCGTCATAGTTGATGTCCACGCAGGTGACCTTAATGTGACCGTCTGCAAAGGAGACGAGCAAGAGAGGGGAGAGATGAGAGGGTGAACTGTGCCTCTCTACCTGCCGGCCCCTTTGGCCCTTCAACGGTCAGAGCTTTTCCTCTCTCTCTCTCTCTCTCTCTCTCTCTCTCTCTCTCTCTCTCTCTCTCTCTCTCTCTCTCTCTCTCTCTCTCTCTCTCTCTCTCTCTCTCTCTCTCTCTCTCTCTCTCTCTCTCTCTCTCTCTCTCTCTCTCTCTCTCTCTCTCTCTCTCTCTCTCTCTCTCTCTCTCTCTCTCTCTCTCTCTCTCTCTCTCTCTCTCTCTCTCTCTCTCTCTCTCTCTCTCTCTCTCTCTCCCTCTCTCCCTCTCTCCCTCTCTCCCTCTCTCCTCTCTCCCTCCCTCCCTCCCTCCCTCCCTCCCTCCCTCCCTCCCTCCCTCCCTCCCTCCCTCCCTCCCTCCCTCCTCCCTCTCCCTCTCCCTCTCCCTCTCCCTCTCCTCTCTCCCTAGTTCTATTTTCACTGTCTTCCTGTAGTGCATATAATGGTAACAGTAACTTTAACAAACTGAGTAATGGTGTGATTCATGCCGTGCCATTTATTCATTGTCTTATCACTAGGTTCATTCCCGGAATGGCGGGACTGTCGTATGTTGAAAGGCTGGAGCAATTAGGCTTGTATACACTGGAATTTAGAAGGATGAGGGGGGATCTTATTGAAACATATAAGATAATTAGGGGATTGGACACATTAGAGGCAGGAAACATGTTCCCAATGTTGGGGGAGTCCAGAACAAGGGGCCACAGTTTAAGAATAAGGGGTAGGCCATTTAGAACGGAGATGAGGAAGAACTTTTTCAGTCAGAGAGTGGTGAAGGTGTGGAATTCTCTGCCTCAGAAGGCAGTGGAGGCCAGTTCGTTGGATGCTTTCAAGAGAGAGCTGGATAGAGCTCTTAAGGATAGCGGAGTGAGGGGGTATGGGGAGAAGGCAGGAACGGGGTACCGATTGAGAATGATCAGCCATGATCGCATTGAATGGCGGTGCTGGCTCGAAGGGCTGAATGGCCTCCTCCTGCACCTATTGTCTATTGTCTATTATCAGTCTCGTGAAGCATGTGTGCCTTTGCGCAGTGTACTTTTTGTAAAATAAAGAGGATCCACACTGGCAACTGCGTGTATTTGAAACCTGTGCTTTGTTTCTATCTACAGGACATTGCCATAATATCTTACAATGGCAAAGAGGATGGCGTAGAGTTTGTGAACTCAACCTTAAAATTCAATGCAGGACAGATTTGCAGTCTGCCGCCTTGTCATCTTCCCCTCAGCCAACAATGGACCATTGACCATTATCGCCTTGAGCATCACCTGCTTTGATCAGCCATGTTCACACCTTATCCTTCCATATCCCTCGTCTCCCTCTCCCCTGCCTCTCAGCCTGAAGAAGGGTCTCGACCCAAAACGTCGCCCATTCCTTCTCTCCAGAGACGCTGCCTGTCTCGCTGAGTTACTCCAGCATTTTGTGTCTGTCTTCTGTTTGAGTAAGGAAGTTGGGAGGTCATGTTGTGGTTATGTAAGACGTTGGTGAGGCCCATATGGGTGGCGCGGTGGCGCAGCGGTAGAGTTGCTGCCTTACAGCGCCAGAGACCCGGGTTCGATCCTGACAACGGGCGCTCGCTGTGACCGCGTGGGTTTCCTACCAGTGCTCTGGTGTCCTCCCACTTTCCAAAGAAGTGAAGGTGGGATGGGGGAAGAGGTGAAGGGGATGGGGGAGGGGTGAGGGGGAGAGGAGGAGGGGGTGCTGCACCAATGCAGGAGAGGTTTGGACCCAACGGGTCCACTTGGTCTAGTATATTACTAGAACTCTCATCTTGTACATTCGTATATCAGTTTGTGTGTTCCCGAAATAATTCCAAAACGGTACACGATAGCACAACAATTTTAGGCCCACCTTACTCGCCATTGGCCTGCGGTTCAAATGGTTGTTATATTTTAAAGGTTATTCACTTTTTAAACTTTAATAAATCCCTTTTCCACTTGCCCTGCCCGTCAGCCGCGCGCCTGCGCAGTAATACCTCCGTGTTCGACTTCACAATGGGAACCCAACGTGTAGTTGGGGCCCCTTTGATCTAATACTTACACAAGATGGCCGCCGGATCCGCACGTGCGCAGTTGGGGGAGGGTTGCCGCCCGGAAGGGGGACAGGACCCGCCCGAGTGACGGGAGTGGTGGCCAATGAGGGTGAGGAGAGCTCTCTTGCTGCTGGCTGCAGCGATGGCCGCCCAGGGCCGGGGTGAGTGGCTCCCTCTCCCCTTTCCTTTCTTCCCCCCTCGCCCGACCCCCGACCCCCGGCCCCCGGCCCTGGGGGAGTTTTAAGGGGGGTTGAGGGGGGATGGAGTGGGTGAGTGCCGTCAGTTGGGGGTGGGTTGCCAGGTTTCGCAGGAGAGGTTTGGACCCAATGGGTCTACACCCGTCTAGTACGATGTCACTGAGTCGTTTCAGGCTGGGAGTGGGATCACAATGTCGTTCAGTCTTGGATGGGGGGGGGTATAGAGAGAGGAGGGAGAAGGGAGCCATCACCTTTGAGCCCACTCTGTTCCTCAGGTAATCTCATGCCCATTCTAATCTTTGTCTGAGGGGAGACCTGATAGAAGTCTACAAAATCATGGGCGACGTAGATAGGGTAGACAGTCAGAACCTTTCTTCCAGGGCACAATTGTCAAACACCAGAGGGCACATCTTTAAGGTGAGAGGGGCAAGGTTTAATGGAGATGAGTGGGGCAAGTTTTATTTTACATAGAGGGTGGTGGGTGCCTTTGAACGAGCTGCCGGGGATAGTGGTGGAGGCAGATACGATATGTTATTTCTCGGTTTGAAAAAATATTTTCCTGTTATAATAATCGATGTCATTGGTTGACGGAATCAAGGGATGTGGGGAGAAAGCAGGAACAGGGTACTGATTGTGGATGATCAGCCATGATCATATTGTATGGCGGTACTGGCCCGAAGGGCCGAATGGCCTGCTCCTGCACCTATTTTCTTTGTTTCTATGTTTTTACTAGACCAAGTGGACCTGTTGGGCCCAAACCTCTCCTGCATTGGTGCAGCACCCTCTCACCCACCCTTTCAATGAAACTTCTTCCATTAGCACCAAAGGGACGACGGTGAGTAAGGTGGGCATAAAATTATCGCGCTACCATGTACCATTTTGGCTGTAGTTAAGGAACAAACAAACAAACAAACAAACAAACAAAAGTTTTAATATATAGATGATAGTGTGTATCTCAAATAGTTTGAGAGGCTTTTAATTAGGCACATGGATATGCAGGGAATGGAGGGATATGGATCATGTGCAGACGGAGGACATTAGTTGAAGTTGGCATCGTGTTCAGCACGGACATTGTGGGCCGAAGGGCCTGTTCCTGTGCTATACTATGTTTTATGTTCGATCTGCCTTTTCTCCACTCAGGGCTGACATTTCTAATTCTTCCTCTAGATGGACCCCTTGAGTGAAGAGCGAGTTCCAGATACCTCCTCTGGAATAGGCAATAGACAATAGGTGCAAGAGTAGGCCATTCGGCCCTTCGAGCCAGCACCGCAGACACTGACACTGACACATATAATGTACAACAGTACAGCACAGGAACAGGCCCTTCGGCCCACAATGTCCATGCCGAGCATGTTGTTCAGCTGGAAAGGTTGCTGATAAGATTTACGAGGATGTTGCCAGGACTCGAGGACCCGAGCAGTAGGGAGAGGTTGGGCAGGCTAGGACTTTATTCCCTGGAGACACAGGAGGATGAGGGGTGATCTTATAGAGGTGCACAAAATCATGAGAGGTATAGATTGGGTAGACGCACAGAGTATTTTACCCACAGTTGGGGAATCAAAAACCAGAGGATATAGGTTTGTGGTGAGGAGGAAAAGATTTAATAGGAACCTGAGGGGCAACCTTTTTACACAACGGCTGGTGGGTGTATGGAACGAGCTGCTGGAGGAGGTAGTTGAGGCAGGTACTATTGCAATGTTTAAGTAACAATTGGACAGGTACATGGATGGAACAGGTTTATGGGGATATGCTAAATGCAGGCAGGTGGGACAAGTGTAGTTGGGACATGTTGGGCGACGTGGGTAAATTGGGCCAAAGATCATGTTTCCGCGCTGAATGACTCTATGACCATGAACCTGTGAACTTAGCAAGGTGACCAAAACGGAACTCAATACTCCAAACGTGGCCACACCAACGTCTTGCACAACTACAAGAGGAGATCTTATCGAAACGTATAAGATTATTAAGGGGTTGGACACGTTAGAGGCAGGAAACATGTTCCCAATGTTGGGGGAGTCCAGAACAAGGGGCCACAGTTTAAGAATAAGGGGTAGGCCATTTAGAACTGAGATGAGGAAAAACTTTTTCAGTCAGAGAGTTGTGAACCTGTGGAATTCTCTGCCTCAGAAGGCAGTGAAGGCCAATTCTCTGAATGCATTCAAGAGAGAGCTAGATAGAGCTCTTAAGGATAGCGGAGTCAGGGGGTATGGGGAGAAGGCAGGAACGGGGTACTGATTGAGAATGATCAGCCATGATCACATTGAATGGCGGTGCTGGCTCGAAGGGCCGAATGGCCTCCTCCTGCACCTATTGTCTATTGTCTATTGTCTACAACATACCATAATATTACAAAAAGGAACTGCAGATGCTAGTTTATACTAAAGATAGACACAAAATGCAGCAGTAACTCAGGAAATGGATAGGGGACATTTCAGGTTGGGACCTTCAACCTGAAGAAGGGTTCTGACGCGAAATATAACCTGTCCATTCGCTCCACAGATGCTGCCTGACCCGCTGAGGTATTCCAGGACTTTGTTTTTTGCTCAAGATTCTGGCATCTGCAGTTCCTTGTGTCTCCCTCCCACTCTTGGACCACATTGGTTGAAATCACTCTCAGGAGTCAAAATTGGTGAATTGTTCTTCATTGGCTTACACATACACCTGGGCGCACACACTCACACACGCACGCACACACAAACACATTTCCACATGTGCACAGACACACTCACACACACACACAGTTGCACACACATATACCCCCACACACACACACATATATACTCACACACACACACACACATACCCACACACGCACACACACATGCACACACACACACACACTCGTGCACACATACACCCACACACGCACACACATATACACACACACATACCCACACACACTCATGCATCCACACACATATTTACCCACATGCGCACACATATTCACGCACGCATATACAAACACGTGCACACATATACCCCCACACGCATACACACACAACATTAGTCTGAAGGAGGGTCTTGACCTGAAACGTCACGCATTCCTTCTCTTCGGAGATGCTGCCTGTCCCGCAGAGTTACTCCAGCATTTTGTATCTACCATGAACACACATATACACATCTATACTCACACACCCATGCACATACACACACCCATGTACACACATATATACCCACAGACACACACATATACCCACATACCCATGTACATACATATATCTACCCACACACCCATGTACACACATATATACACACACACCCATGTACACACACATATATACACACACACATATACACACACACCCATGTACACACATATATACACACACCCATGTACACACACATATATATACACAAATACCCATGTACACACACATATACACACACACCCATGTACACACACACCCATGTACACACACATACCCACACACCCATGTACACACACACCCATGTACACACACATATACCTACACACCCATGTACACACACACATACCCACACACCCATGTACACACATATATACCCACACACCCATGTACACACACACACCCATGTACACACACATATATACACACACACCCATGTATACACACATATACCCACACACCCATGTACGCACACATATATACCCACACACACATGTACACACACACACCCATGTACACACATATATACACACACACCCATGCACACACATATATACACACACCCATGTACACACACATATACCCACACACTCATGTACGCACACATATACCCACATACCCATGTACACATATATCTACCCACACACCCATGTACACACACATATACCCACACACCCGTGTACACACACACCCATGTACACACACATATATACACACACACCCATGTACACACACATATACCCACACACCCATGTACACACACACACACCCATGTACACACACATATATACACACACCCATGTATACACACACATATACACACACACACCCATGTACACACACATATACCCACACACCCATGTTCACACACATGTACCCACACACCCATGTACACACACACCCATGTACACACACATATATACACACACACCCATGTACACACACATATACCCACACACAGTGGGAGGAGTTGGCTGCGCCTAACGGCTGCGGCTCTCTGGCAGTCTGTTGTCTTTTTTTCTTTTTTTTTGTTTGTGTCGGTGTTGGGATGGTTTTTGTTTCTGTTTTTGGCTGTGTATGTGTGGTGGGGGTGTGTGGTGGGGGTGTGGGGTGGGGTGGGGGGGTGGGGCGGGGGGAAACCTTTATTTTATTAGGTCTCTTCCCCGGGGCGCGGCTCGGCTGCGGGCCTTAACATTGCCGGCGCAGCTCGGCTGCGGGACGTTTCAGTGCCCGGTGCGGCTCGGCTGCGGGCCTTAACATTGCCGGCGCAGCTCGGCTGCGGGACGTTTCAGTGCCCGGTGCGGCTCGGCTGCGGGCCTTAACATTGCCGGCGCAGCTCGGCCGCGGGACGTTTCAGTGCCCGGTGCGGCTCGGCCGCTGGACTTAACATCGCCCGGTGCGGCCGCGGGACGTTTCAGTGCCCGGTGCGGCTCGGCCGCGGGACGTTTCAGTGCCCGGTGCGGCTCGGCCGCTGGACTTAACATCGCCCGGTGTGGCCGCGGGACGTTTCAGTGCCCGGTGTGGCCGCGGGACGTTTCAGTGCCCGGTGCGGCTCGGCCGCGGGACGTTTCAATGCCCGGTGCGGCTTGGCCGCTGGACTTAACATCGCCCGGTGTGGCCGCGGGACGTTTCAGTGCCCGGCGCGGCTTGGCCGCTGGACTTAACATCGTCAGCGCTGTGTGGCCGCGGGACGTTTCAGTGCCCGGTGCGGCTCGGCCGTTGGACTTAACATCGCCCGGTGCGGCCGCGGGACGTTTCGGTGCCCGGGGCGGCTCGGCCGGGGGGCCTTCCATCCCCTTGCGGGGGCTGTGCGTGTCGTTTGCCTCGGTAGGGGTCGAGCTGCCTGTCCGTGGGTGCGGGGGGAAGAGAGGGGAAGTTTTGTTGCCTCCATCACAGTGAGGGGGTGTTTGGAGTCACTGTGATGGATGTTTGTGTTGGGGTCGGGTGTCCTGTGTTCTTTTCTTTTTGCTGTATTTTGTGTGACTGCTGAAATTTCGCTCGGTGTTGTGCCGAGTGACAATAAAGTGTTGTTATGTTATGTTATGTTATGTTATGTTACACCCATGTACACACATATATACCCACACACCCATGTACACACACACCCATGTACACACACATATATACACGCACACCCATGTACACACATATATATACCCACACACCCATGTACACACATATATATACCCACAAACCCATGTACACACACATAAACCCACACAACCATGTACACACATACACACACACACATATACACACAGATATATACCCATGCACCCATATACACACACACACACACACACACACACACATATATCCCCACACACCCTCCCCTCCCACACAAGCCTGGTTGCTGTCTCGGCAGTGAGCTGCCGTGTACTCACAGTTGCCGTCGGCGGTACGTGCCAGCCACTTGCCCTCGGGGTTGTCGGTAATGCGGATCACCTCCAGCTGCTCGCCCTGCTTACAGCTCAGCTCGTTCTTGCCGCCCCGGTAATCCATCGTCACCTTCACCGTCTGGATCACCTCCATCGGCCCCGAGAACTGCACAGGAGGCAGAAGGTCAGCAACGGTGATGAGGAGGCATGGTGGCACAGCGGTAGAGTTGCTGCCTCATAGCGCCAGAGTCCCGACAATAGACAATAGACAATAGGTGCAGGAGGAGGCCATTCGGCCCTTCGAGCCAGCACCGATATGATCATTCAATATGATCATGGCTGATCATTCTCAATCAGTATCCCGTTTATCCCCACTCTTTGCTTTCTGTCTGTCAACCAATTTTCTATCCATGTCAGTACCCTACCCCCAATACCATGTGCTCTAATTTTGCCCATTAATTTTGCCCACTAATCTCCTATGTGGGACCTTGTCGACTACGGGTGCTGTCCGTACAGAGGTTGTACGTTCTCCCCGTGACCTGCGTGGGTTTTCTCCCGGTGCTCTGGTTTCCCCCCCACACTCCATAAACGTGCAGGTTTGCAGTTTAATTGGCTTGGTGTAAATGTAAATGGTCCCTAGTGTGTGTAGGATAACGATAATGTTCGAGGATCACTGGTCAGTGCAGACTCGGTGGGCTGAAGGGCCTGTTTCCGTGCTGTATCTCTAAACTAAACTAAACTAAACTAAACCCGGGTTCGATCCTGACCTGAAATGGGAGTTTTTATGTTCTCCCTGTGACTGCATGAGATTTCTCCGGGGGCTATGGTTTCCTCCTACATCCCAAAGACGTGCGGGTTTGTCAGTTAATTGTCAGTAAATTGTCCCTGCTGTGTGGGATGGAACTAGTGCACGAGGGGGATCGCTGGTCGGCGAAGACTCGGTGGGCCGAAAGACCCGTTTCTCTGCTGTATCTCTAAACTAAACCAAAAAAACTAAAAAATCAACTCCAGAGAAGGTCAGGTGGGGCTGGGACGGAACAGGAAGGGACTGAGGTACTGAGAGAGTTTGGCCAGGCAAGGACATGCCCACAAATATCCTCTGTTGGTGAACTTTACCATCAGTTTGAAAGCTTCTTCCAGCCGGCTCATCGCCGGACACTGTGGGAAAATGTGGTGTGATCGTATGGAAATAATAAGTATTTTATACTGGAGTAACTTAATAGGGTCAGGTAGCATCTCTGGAGAACACGGATAGGTGACGTTTCAGGTCAGGACCCTACTTCAGATTCAGAAACGTCACCTATCCATGTTCTCCAGAGATGCTGACTGACCCGCTGAGTTACTCCAACACTCTGTGAAACGTCACCTATCCATGTTCTACAGAGATGCTGCCTGACCCGCTGAGTTACTCCAGCATTTTGTGTCTACCTTCACTGTGATCAGTGGTCCTTATCACAGGCCCATCCTTACAATGCAAAGGCCTTTTGCCACACGGAATAAAGCATAAAAATTGTAATCATGTGTGGTCTGCTCACTGACTGATTGACACGCATCGTAAAAGCTTTTCACTGTACCTCGGTACATGTGACAATAAACTAAACTGAACTGAACCGAGTTTTAGTCACCATGTTATAGGAAAGATGTTGTCAAGTTAGAAAGGGTGCCGTGAAGATTTGAGGATGTTGCCAGGGACTTGAGGGCCTGAGCTATAGGGAGAGGTCGGGCAAGCTAGACTTCATTCCTTGGAGCACAGGAGGTTGAGTGGTAATCTTATAGAGGTGTACAAAATCATGAGAGGAATAGATCGGGTAAACGCACAGTCTCGTGCCCAGAGTAGGGGAATCGAGAACCAGAGGACATAGGTTTAAAGCGAGGGGGGGAAAGATTTAATAGGAATCTGAAGAGTAATATTTTTACACATTGGATGTTGGGTGTATGGAACAAGCTGCCAGAGGTGGTAGTTGAGGCAGGGACTATCAATAGACAATAGACAATAGGTGCAGGAGGAGGCCATTCGGCCCTTCGAGCCAGCACCGCCATCCACACCGATCATCCACATATCGCAACGTTTAAGAAACATTTAGACAGGTACATGGATAGGGCAGGTTTAGATGGATATGGGGCAAACGCAGGCAGGTGGGACTAGTGTAGGTGGGACATGTCGGCCGGTGTGGGCAAGTTGGGCTGAAGAGCCTGTTTCCAAGCTGTATGACTCTATGACTCCAATAATAAACTAAATCAACTAAACTAATGCTGACTTAGAGCAGATGACAAAGTGCTGGAGGAACTCACCAGGTCAGGCAGAATCTGAGGAAGGAAATGGACAGACAACGTTTCGGGCCGGGACACTTCTTCAGACCGATTGTGTAGTATTAGGGAGCGGACGCTGGAAGAGAGCGGTGGAGGCAGGACAAAGCCTGGCAAGTGATAGGTGGACACAGGCGGGGGAGGGGGTGATTTGCAAGTGTACCATCCTACCGCAACCAGAGAGCAGCCCTGAACTGCCATCTACCTCACCGGGGGGAACCCTTGGACTATCTTTCATCAGTCCTCACCTTGCACCAAAGGTCATTCCCTTATCATGTTTCTGTACGCTGTGGACGGCTCGATTGTAATCACGTATTGTCTTTCCGCAGGCTGGATAGCGCGCAACAAAAAGCTTTTCACTGTACCTCGGAACACGTGACCACAAACTAAACTAAACTAAACTAAACTAAACTTAACTAAACTAAACTAAAGAGATGGGTGGAGAAAGTTACAAAAGCTGGAGATGAAAAGGGAGACAAAGGGATGTCAGGTAAGGAGAGAAGAGGAGTAGGATGTAAAGCCTGAGGGAGGCATAGGGATGGGAGGGGACGGGAGAAGGGGGATAGAGGAGTGGAGGGGGTGGGGGGGGGAGGGTGGGGGGGGAGGGTGGAGGAGGGGGTGAAGTGGGGGGGGGGGGGGGAATAATGGCAACTATGGGTGCACATACCAGAATCGAAATGGTTAAACACTGTGTCACTGAAATAGTTTTGTATTGCTCGTGCAGCAGTTAAATATGAAAACAGGGAAGTACAATTACTTCCGCCTTATAAACATTAGTTCTAATCTTTCTATCAGAACAATGCAAATTATAATCCTTTCATAGAAGGATGAGGGGAGGGGGGGTGTGGGGGACGGGGACGGACGACCTAATTGAAACTTACCGAATAGTGAAAGGCCTGGATAAAGTGGATGCGGAGAGGATGTTTCCACTAGTGGGAGAGTCTAGGACTAGGGGTCATAGCCTCAGAATTAAAGGGTGTTCTTTTAGGAAGTTTCAGGTTAGTTTATTATCACGTGTACCGAGCTACAGTGATAAGCTTTTTTTGCGTGCCAACCAGTCAACAGAAAGACAATACATGATTACAATCAACCCATTTACAATGTATAGACACATGATAAGGCAATAAGATTTTTACTGAGAGTAAGCATGCAGCTACAGCAGGCAGCGAAGAAAGCAAATGGCATGTTGGCCTTCATAGTGAGAGGATTTGAGTATAGGAGCAAGGAGGTCCCACTGCAGTTGTACAGGGCCCTGGTGAGACCACACCTGGAGTACTGTGTGCAGTTTTGGTCTCCTAACTTGAAGAAGGACATTCTTGCTATTGAGGGAGTGCAGCGTAGGTTCACCAGGTTAATTCCTGGGATGGTGGGACTGACATATGATGAAAGAATGGATCGACTGGGCATATATTCACTGGAGTTTAGAAAGATGAAATTTGACATATACTGTAAAATACTTGGACAGGCTAGACAGGCAGGAAAAATGTTCCCAATGTTGGGGGAGTCCAGAACCAGGGGTCACAGTTTAAGAATAAGGGACAGATGAGGAAAAACATTTTCACCCAGAGAGTTGGGAATTGGTGGAATTCTCTGCCACAGAAGGCCGTGGAGGGCAATTCACTGGATGTATTCAAGAGAGAGTTAGATTTAGGTCTTAGGCCTAATGGAATCAATGGATATGGGGAAAAAGCAGGAACGGGGTACTGATTTTGGATGATCAGCCATGATCATATTAACATAGAAACATAGAAACATAGAAAATAGGTGCAGGAGTACGCCATTCGGCCCTTCGAGCCTGCACCGCCATTCAATATGATCATGGCTGATCATCCAGCTCAGTAACCTGTACCTGCCTTCTCTCCATACCCCCTGATCCCTTTAGCCACAAGGGCCACATCTAACTCCCTCTTAAATATAGCCAATGAACTGGCCTCAACTACCTTCTGTGGCAGAGAATTCCACAGACTCACCACTCTCTGTGTGAAGAAATGTTTTCTCATCTCGGTCCTAAAAGACTTCCCCCTTATCCTTAAGCTGTGACCCCTGCATCGGGAACAATCTTCCCGCATCTAGCCTCTCCAACCCCTTAAGAATTTTATATGTTTCTATAAGATCCCTCCTCAGTCTTCTAAATTCCAGCGAGTATAAGCCTAGTAAATCCATATTGAATGGTGGTGCTGGCTCAAAGGGCCGAATGGCTTACTCCTGCACCTATTTACAGCACCAGAGACCCGGGTTCGATCCTGACTACGGGTGCTGTCTGTGTGTAGTGCGTACGTTCTCCCCGTGACCGCGTGGGTTTTCTCCGGGTGCTCCGGTTTCTTCCCACATCCCGAGGACCTGCAGGTTTGTAGGTTAATTGGCTTCTGTAAATTTTCCCTAGTGCGTGTAGGATAGTGTACGGGGTGATCGCTGGTCGGCGCGGACTCGGTGGGCCGAAGGGCCTGTTTCCACGCTGTATCTCTAAACTAATATATAAACGGAGATGAGGAAAAACTTTTTCAGTCAGAGAGTTGTGAATCTGTGGAATTCTCTGCCTCAGAAGGCAGTGGAGGCCAATTCTCTGAATGCATTCAAGAGAGAGCTGGATAGAGCTCTTAAGGATAGCAGAGTCTGGGGGTATGGGGAGAAGGCAGGAACGGGGTACTGATTGAGAATGATCAGCCATGATCACATTGAATGGCGGTGCTGACTTGAAGGGCCGAATGGCCTCCTCCTGTACCTATTGTCTATTGTCTATAACTAAACTGATCAAAAGAAGGCCCTTCGGCCCAACTTGGCCACACCGGCCAACATGTACACCGTACACTAGTCTCACCTGCCTGCGTTTGGCCCATATCCCTCTAAACCTTTACCTATCCACGTACCTGTCTAAATGTTTCTTAAACGTTGCAATAGTATCTGCCTCAACTACTGTACCTCCTCCGGCAGCACGTTCCTACACCCGTCACCCATTGTATAAAAAAGGTCGCCCCTCAGGTTCCTATTAAATCTTTCCCCGCCTCACCTTAAACCTATGTCTTATGGTTTTCGATTCCCCTACTCTGGGTTAAAGATTCCGTGAATTCATCCTATCTATTCCCCTCATGATTTTACACACCTCTGTAAGATCACCCCTCATTCTCCTGCACTCCAAGGAATAAAGTCTCAGCCTCTCCCCATACCTCAGGCTCTCGAGTCCTGGTAGCAACCTAGCAAATCTTCTCTGCACCCTTTCCAGCTTGACAACATACTTACATAGAAACATAGACATAGAAACAGAAAATAGGTGCAGGAGTAGGCCATTAGGCCCTTCGAGCCTGCACCGCCATTCAATATGATCATGGCTGATCATCCAGCTCAGTAACCTGTACCTGCCTTCTCTCCAAACCCCCGGATCCCTTTAGCCACAAGGTCCACATCTAACTCCCTCTTAAATATAGCCAATGAACTGGCCTCAACTACCTTCTGTGGCAGAGAATTCCACAGACTCACCACTCTCTGTGTGAAGAAATGTTTTCTCATCTCGGTCCTAAAAGACTTCCCCCTTATCCTTAAGCTGTGACCCCTGGTTCTGGGAGGGTGACCAAACCTGAACACAATAGTTAATAGTTACTACGGGAGGGTGACCAAACCTGAACACAATAGTTAATGTAACACAATGTGGCCTCACCAACGTCTCGTACAACTGTAACATGACCTCCCAACTTCTGTTCTCAATACTCTGAATGTCAAATGAATATCAAATCATTTGGAAAGGATCCAAAGGGAAGTTGAAGAGAATCTTGACATGGCATATGTTCGCTCACAGGGGGAGTGGTGGGGGAGGGTTGCAAACGGATTCTGTTGCAAGTTTCTTCCAAGAGCATTGGGTAAGTTGTTAAGAGTGTGAAAAGTGTAGAGCCACGGGAGGGAAGGATCGGAACGGATTTGAAACGGTACAGCGCGGAAACAGGCCCTCTGGCCCACCGGGCCCGTGCCGACCAGCGGCCACCCCGTTCACGCTAGTTCCGTGATATCACGCTTTCTCTCGGCACAATTTACAGAGGGCTGATTCGCCTGCAAACCCGCACGTCTCCCTGTGGGATGTGGGAGGAAACCGGAGCACCCGGAGTAAACCCATGCGGTCGCAGGGAGAACGTGCAAACCTACGAACTGACAGTACCCGAGGTCAGGATCGAACCCGGGTCTCTGGCACTGCGAGGCAGCGGCCCTACCCGCTGTGCCACCGTGACAGGTTTCCCGTAGAGATGGCACTAGTTTGATGGGCCAAATGACCCTTTTGTGTCGTACATTTTAATCTTTCTATATTTATTGGGCAGTGAGAGAGATAGATATTATCTTAGAGGCCGTTCATTTGCAACAACCAGTATTCCTTTTACTGGGGCGGTCACGGCGGCGCAGTGGCAGAGTTGCCGCCTTACAGCGAATGCAGCGCCGGAGACCCGGGTTCCATCCCGACTACGGGTGCTGTCTGCACGGAGTTTGTACGTTCTCCCCGTGAGCTGCGTGGGTTTTCTCCGAGATCTTCGGTTTCTGGAGAAAAAGAACACGTGACGTTTCAGGTCGAGACCATTCTTCAGTTCTGAAGAAGGGTTCTCGACCCGAGAAATCATCTATTCCTTTTGTCCAGAGATGCTGACTGACCCGCTGAGTTGCTCCAGCATTTTGTGTCTTTCTTTGGTTTAAACCAGCATCTGCAGTTCCTTCCTACACACTCCGATTATGTTCGTTGCTTGGACAGATCTGATGGGATTATAGATTGGACTCGGTGGGCCGAAGGGCCTGTTTCCATTGTTATAGACGTTCCATACCTTGAATCTTTTCCTCATCTCCTGCTCCCTCTTCTCCCTCTCCCGTTGTTCCTTTTTATCCATCTCTTGTTTCCTCTTCTCCTCCTTCTCCCGTTTTTTCTCTTGTTCTTTCAGCTCCTTCAGCGATCTTTCAGACGAGGGATCAAAAAAAAATCCTGGCTTAACATCTCAATAGTCAATAGCCAATAACCGTTTATTTGTCTAAGAATAATCAATAAAAATGCAATAACACATACAATCACAAACTAACTCCAAACAAAAAGAAACATCCATCACAGTGAGTCTCCTCCAGTCCGCTCCTCACTGTGATGGAAGGCCACAATGTCTTTTCTCTTCCCCTGCCGTCTTCTCCCGCGGTCAGGCTGTTGGAGTTGCCACGTCGGGGCGGTCGGGGCTCCCGACGTTGAAGCCCCCGCTATTCCAGGCCGCGCCGGACGGTGAAAGGTCCGCGGCGGGCCAACCCAAGCCCCGCGACTGTAGTTAGAAAGTTACTGGAGAGTATTCGGACGGATAGTGATTTGGACGGGCAAGGGCTGATTAGGGTGGTCAGCATGGTTTTGTACGTGGGAGGTCGTGTCTCACAAATCTGATTGATTTTTTTGAAGACGTGACCAAAAAGGTCGATGAGGGCAGAGCTGTAGATGTTGTGTACATGGAATTCAGTAAGGCATTCAACAAGGTTCCGCATGGTAAGCTGCTCTGGAAGGTTAGATCCCATGGGATCCAGGGAGAGATAGCTGAATGGATAGCAAATTAGCTCCATGGAAGGAAGCAGAGGGTGATGGTGGAAGGTTGCTTCTCGGACTGGAGACCTGTGACTAGTGGTGAGCCTCAGAGTTTGGTGCTGGGCCCGCTACTGTTTGTCATCTACATCAATGATTTGGATGAGAACATACAGAGCAAGATTAGCAAGTTTGCTGATCATTCAAAAGTGGGATGGTTTTGCAGATAGTTGTGAAAGATTGCAGCAGGATCTGGGTCAATTGGCCAGGTGCTTGGAGGAATGGTTGATGGAATTTAATACAGAGAAATGTGATGTGTTGCATTTTGGGACGTCTAACATGGGCAGGACCTACACAGTGAATGGCAGGCCCCTGGGAAATGTTGTAGAGCTGAGGGATCTAGGAGTACAGGTGCATGGTTCCATGAAGGTTGAGTCCCAGGTAGATAAGGTGGTCAAAAAGCCTTTTGGCACATTGGCCTTCATCAGTCAGAGTATTGAGTATAGGAGCTGGGAGGTCATGTTGCAGTTGTATAAGAGACGTTGCTGAGGCTCCATTTAGATTATTGTGTTCCGTTCTGGGCACCATGTTGTAGGGAAGATATTGTCAAGCTTGAAAGGGTTCAGAGAAGATTTATGAGGATGTTGCCAGGACTAGAGGGTGTGAGCTATAGGGAGAGGTTGAGTAGGCTGGGTCTCTATTCCATGGAGCGCAGGAGGATGAGGGGTGATTTTATAGCAGTGTACAAAATCATGAGAGGAATAGATCGGGTAGATGCGCAGAGTCTCTTGCCCAGAGTAGGGGAATCGAGGACCAGAGGACACAGGTTCAAGGTGAAGGGGAAAAGTTTCAATGGGAATCTGAGGGGTAACTTTTTCACACAAAGGGTGGTGGGTGTATGGAACAAACTGCCAGATGAGGTAGTTGAGGCTGGGACTATTGCAATGTTTAAGAAACAGTGAGACAGGTACATGGATAGGACAGGTTTGGAGGGATATGGACCAAGCGCAGGCAGGTGGAACTAGTGTAGTTGGGACATGTTGGCCGGTGTGGGCGAGTTGGGCCGAAGGGCCTGTTTCCACACTGGATCACTCTAGGACTCTCTGACTCTATACCAATGTGCAAAGACTCCTTGTTTCCTTCATCCCTCCCCACCCAAAGCACACTTTCACAATGCAGCAAAATGGATCACATGCAGGCAGATGAGATTAGTTTATGTCTCTGACATTTTCGCCACCTCCAACGTGATCCCACCACCAGTCACATCTTCCAATCTCTACGCCCTTCCGCCTTCCGCAGGGACCGTTCCCTCCGCAACTCCCTGGTCAACCCACCCCTTCCCACCCAAACCACCCCCTCCCTAGGTACCTTCCCCTGCAAACGCAGGAGATGCAACACCTGTCCCTCTACCTCCCCCCTCAACTCCATTTAGGGACCCAGACAGTACTTCCAGATGAGACAAAGATTCACTTGCACCTCCTCCAACCTCTTCTACTGTATCCGGTGTTCCCATTGTGGCCTCCTGTACATCGGTGAGACCAAATCTCTCCCTCCTAACCCCATTCTCCTGCCTTCTTCCCATAACCCCTGACACCCGTACTAATCAAGATTCTATGCCTTAAAAATATCCTCTGACTTTGGCTCCACAGCCGTCTGTGGCAACGGGTTCCACAGATTCACCACCCTCTGACTAAAGAAATTCCTCCTCATCTCCTTCCTATAGGGATGTCCTTTTATCCTGAGGCTGTGCCCTCTGGTCCTAGACTCTCCCACTAGTGGAAACTTCCTCTCCGCATCCACTCTATCCAGGTCTTCCACTATTCGGTAAGTTTCAATGAGGCCCCACCTTATCCTTCTAAACCCCAGCGAGTACAGGCCCAGTGCCGTCAAATGCTCATCATATGTTAACCCAATCATTTCTGGGATCATCCTTGTAAACCTCCTCGGGACCCTCTCCAGTGGCAGCACATCCTTCCTCAGATAAGGTGCCCAATATTGCTCACAATGCTCCAAATGGGTTCTGACCAGAGCCTTATGGAGCCTCAGCATTACATCCCTGTTTTTGTATTCCAGCTCTCTCGAAATAAATGTGTTTTCGTTCCTTCCTATCGACTCTGCACTACTGTGGTTGCTCTGTATTCTTTGATCTTTGCAGTTGCATGGTCTGGTTTTAGGGTTGCCAACTGTCCCGTATTAGCCGGGACATCCCATATTTTGGGCTAAATTAGTTTGTTCCGTACGGGACCGCCCTTGTCCCGTATTATGCCTGGGGAAGGGGGCGCTGTAGGCCCGGACGCTGTAGGTGCGGATAGTGTAGGTGCGGACAGTGTAGGCCCGGACAGTGTAGGCCCGGAGGCCCGGGCGCCGCCTAACGGAGGTTGCGTAGCAACCCACCTCCCAGCCCGGGCGGCCGCCATTGTTGGAGCGGGAGCATGTGGCCGCTGGCTGGGTGAGGTCACGTGGGGCGTGGGGCGGTGACGTCACCCTGTCCCGTATTTGGGAGTGAGATAGTTGGTGACCCTATCTGGTTCACTGATAATAACTGATAATTTGTCGTATATTGATCGTGGTGATTTTGCGTCTGATGTGCCTTAAAGCTGCAGTAAATAACATTTAATTATTCTGGTTCATACCCGATGCATATGACAATTTAATGCTCTTGAATATGTAATCATACCTGTAATTGTCCAAATCTTCATACATTTCACCATCTGAGCTGTCTTTCTGAAATCAGACAAATGTCATGATGAGTCGCGAACTTCCTCGATGTTGAAGCAGGCTCTTGGATCTGACATAGACTCCTGCTCCCCATTCTCACATTCACACATCTCGTTATCAGTTCAGTCGTTAACCTTAGTCTCACCAAATTCTGCCCACAAAAACGCAGCGTTTCCCCCCACTTTTTCTCCCCCTCTCATGCACATAAACACACACTACACGTATACTACATGCACATACACTCTATACGCGTGCAAACTACACACACGCACTACACATGCACTATGCACACGCACACATTCACACTACACGCATGCATACTGCACACATACACACAACTGTACACACACGCACACACACTACACGCATGCACACACACAAAACACACACAGCACACACACACACCACAAACATGCACACTACACACACACTGCACACACTACACACACACGCGCACACACACAAAACACACACTACGTAACACACTACACACACACACTACATACATGCACACTACACACACACTGCACACACACGCACACACATACACACACACACTACGCACACACTACACACATGATACATACATGCACACCACACGCACACACCGCACACTACACACACACGCACACACACAAAACACACACTACGTAACACACTACACACACACTACATACATGCACACTACACACACACTCTGCACACTGCACACACATGCACACACACACTACGCACACACTACACACATGATACATACATGCAAACTACACACACACTGCACACACACACACACACACACACACACTGCGTACACACACACCTGTACACAGAAAACACTTGTACACAAACACACACACCTGTACATACACATCTGTACACGCACGCACACACACACACACACACACACACACACACACACACACACACACACACACACACACACACACACACACACACACACACACACACACACACACACACACACACACACACACACACACACACACCTGTACATACACATCTGTATACAGACACAAACACATAAACACTACACACACAAACAAGCAAACACACAAACACACACATTACACGCACAGACACCTGTACGCACATGCAGAGATGTTAAACATGCATTCCGTTAAATATATTGGGGGAATGTATATATTGACAGTCAGAACGTTTTTTGGGTGAGTGGGAGATGTGGGAACGGTGGCACGACCTTGAATGTATTCCTCCACCCATGACAGTTTGGTGGAGCGTTTCTGGCCAGCTGCAGCTTGGACACCACAATCTGGTGACTATTGCATATGGACTCAGTGGGATGTTTTCCATGCACGGGGTATTTAATCGGGGACAGACCCCAAAAAGCTGGAGTAACTCAGCGGGTCAGGCAGCATCTCTGGAGACAAAGGGCGGGCGATGTTTCGGGTCGAGCTCCTTCTTCAGGCTGAGAGTCAGGGGAAAGGGAAACGAGAGCCATCGACGGTGATGTGGAGAGATATAGAACAAATGAGTGAAAGATAGGTAAAAAAGTAATGGTGATCA